>NW_012114744.1:6856760-6857134 GCF_000951035.1 Colobus angolensis palliatus | reverse complement strand
CAGAAACAATACCACACATCTACAACCATCTGATCTTTGACAAACCTGACAAAAACAAGAAATGGGGAAAAGATTCACTATTTAATAAATGGTGCTGGGAAAACTGGCTAGCCATCTGTAGAAAGCTGAAACTGGATCCCTTCCTTACACCTTATACAAAAATCAATTCAAGATGGATTAAAGACTTAAATGTTAGACCCTAAACCATAAAAAACCCAGAAGAAAACCTAGGCAGTACCATTTAGGCCATAGGCATGGGCAAGGACTTCATGACTAAAAGACCAAAAGCAATGGCAACAAGAGCCAAAATTGACAAATGGGATCTAATTAAACCAAAGAGCTTCTGCACAGCAAAAGAAACTACCATCAGAGTG
>NW_012114744.1:6820886-6856200 GCF_000951035.1 Colobus angolensis palliatus | reverse complement strand
CTATAAAGACACATGCACACGTGTGTTTATTGCAGCACTATTCACAATAGCAAAGACTCGGAACCAACCCAAATGTCTATCGATAATAGACTGGATTAAGAAAATGTGGCACATATACACCATGGAATACTATGCAGCCATAAAAAAGGATGACTTCATTGACTTCATGTCCTTTATAGGGACATGGATGAAGCTGGAAACCATCATTCTGGGCAAACTATTGCAAGGAGAGAAAACCAAACACCGCATGTTCTCACTCATAGGTGGGAATTGAACAATGAGAACACATGGGCACAGGGTGGGGAACATCACATACTGGGGCCTGCTGGGGGTGAGAAGAGGGGGGAGGGATAGCATTAGGAGATATACCTAATGTAAATAACAAGTTAACGGGTGCAGCACACTAACCTGGCACATGTATACATATGTAACAAACCTGCACATTGTGCACACGTACCCTAGAACTTAAAGTAAAACAATAAAAAATAAATAAATAATAAAAAAAGAAAATACTGTCAGGAATTAAAGAGTGAATTATTTCAGTTATATGATTCCTATTCAATCTCTATATCTTTTAGGCCATTCAGTTTGGTAGATTTTTAAAAAGGAAATTTGCAGATTATTTGTTTTAAGGAACAACTTCTGTTTTGAAAGGCCTAGATTATCATAACAAATATTTATGACTAGACATACAATTTATAAATAATTCTTTCTCTCCCCTGTGAAACTTATTGCCTTACATTAGCATGCATGGGTATTGTTTCTCTTTTGGATAAGCAAAGAGAAAAAATGTGATGTGGGTTTAAACACAAAGATATGTTTAGAAGAGTTTTGCATCTGTTCTACTCCCATGACTCTGCATGCAGTGTGAGCTATCACAAAGTATACAGGAGTTGATATTTTCCCATTCTTTTTCATAGCATCATGAACCATAGGAACTAAAAGGAGGTAATATTCTTAGGCTCTACAAAAGCTTGAAGCTTGTTTTTAAATTGTTATGTTAGTCTGTCTTGCATCACTATAAAAGAATGCTTGAGACTGGGTAATTTATGAAGAAGAAAAAAGATTTATTTGGCTCACAGTTCTGCAGGCTATAAAAGCATGGCATCAGCATCTGCTCGATTTCTGGTAAGGTCTCAGGAAGCTTTTACTCATGGCAGAAGGTGAAGAGGGAGGAGGCATATCACAGGGCAAGAGAAGGAGCAGGAGAGATGCTGGGCTCTTTTAAACGACTAGCTTTCATGTGAACTAACAAGCAAGACCTCACTAATTGCTGTAATTACTGTGGGGAAGGCACCAAGGTATTCATGAAGGATCCATCCTCATGACCCAAACAACTTCCAACAGGTCCCACTTCCAACACTGGGGATCACATTTCAACATGAGACTTGGGGGAAACAAACATCCAAACTATATAAATAGGCTTATTATAAAATTGTTTAATTATCTTTGTTTTTATTTCCAATTTCTGAGTTGCATAATCCCTGTATTAGGTGAGATAAGCTAAGTGCTGTAGCAGATAGTGCAAAAAAACTTATAATAGCTCAAACCCAATTAAAGTTTATTTCTCTCTCAGAAAAATAGTCCGGGTGATTCAAGGCAGGTTTATGTGCAGGGATGGGGCAGGGAGGTCATTCAGGGTCCCAGGATGATTGGACCGTGTCTTCAATTATGGCTTCTAGGGACTCTCTGGATGCTGACACCCAACCGAAGGAAGGAAAAAAGAAGCTGTCAGGTTTTCTATGGGCCAGCCCTGGAAGCTGGCCACATCATTGCTGACCACATTCCACTGGTTAGAACTCAGTCTCATGGCCAAATACCTAATGTCAGGAGACACTGAGAAATATAGTCAAGTTGTATGCCATGGAGAAGAGAAACTGACTTTGATGAATGCTTAGCTATTCTCTACCACATTCTCTTACATGCTAATTCTTCCTGGGGAAAAGCTAAACCCTCTGTTCAGATTTTTCCACCTATGAACTGGCAGAAGTGGGAAGTATGTAAAAGGTGAAATTTTAATTTGTGTGATGCCTGAAAGGTCTTTTATTTTGAGAAGTTGGTTTCCTGAGATGAATACCATCAAGAAACATCACTTCTTACCAATACCATTTATTGGTAAAAACACAAGCAAGACTTTGGGAACTTTTAATTTAAATGTACAATGAAACGATTTTTATCTCATTTTGTTTCTTCTTGAAGGGAACTAACAATGATAATACTTAGACTTTTAAATATTTTAATCCATAACCTCTTTTCTCCAGCATTACCAAAAGTAACCAGGACATAGTTAAAGAAACAAGTTAGAAATAAAAGGCAATTTGGTGGCTATGTAGGTTGAATCAATACAAGGTAGTTAGCTTCTCAGAGTCTTCTGATCTGTTGTGGCAGGAAGAGAATTGGATACATGTAGTATCAATAGATAAGAAAAGAAAAAGAAAAAACTTAAAATCATTTTCCTTTTTCCTTTCTTTCCTCCTGCATCACATCAGTTTTATTACCAATATTTACAGAAGTGGTACAATTTCTCTGGATCTAATAAAGTGCATGTAGATTTCAACACAAGACTGAGCCTAGTTAACAGGAACCCACTAGAATCTTCCCAAAGGGGAAGTTATATAGGAGTGCAGTAAGAGCTAATTGTCCATGAATCCAGGTAATGCCTGTTTACCGGAGAGCTTTCACATTGCTATCGATAAGGGAAATAAAAGTGAGGTGAGGAGGAGTCTTATTTGTTACATCTAGTCCAGAGCCAAGCATAACCCATATATTTAGAAAGCTCTACAGTGATTCTGATGAGCCCTAAGGTCGAAAACCACTGATCTCCTAAGAGAAACACGCATTTCTAAATGACGAAAGGGGTGGTTCAGTTGTAATACAAAGCTGAGGCTGGTCAGACAGCTAATGACATTTAGGTCATGATGAAAATCTAGCTCAACAAAGCATCCCTCTGTCAAATGTGATGTGGTTACAATAAATGTTTTCCAATTGTGCATTTTAATTAAGTTGGATGTAGATGAGCAAGCAAATTGATGTTTGCAGTCAAAAACAAATAAAAGACTGACACTTAGGCAAATCACTCTCAGACATAAAGTTTGGTGAAAAAAAAAAAAAAAAGTCCGAAGCAAGCAACTATATAACATCACCTAGGCATAGCTCTTCTAGCTGCTTGGAACAAAATTATTTGTCTACATTGCCATTATCTCTGGACTGTTGTAGTATTTATTGAATGCTGAAGGAGGGCATCATGTGTAAGTCATCATTTCCTGGTAAGAATGAGTTGCACTCTTTCCTTGTATCTGATTGATTTACTGAAACTCACAGGCAACAATGAATTACATAACCATAATGGAATTCACATATTAGTCAGAACATATTATTATAAATTAGCCACACTTTGAAAATTTAAACACCTTTAAGTCCAAAACACTACTTAACGTGAAAACATTACTTAAAAATTTAAGTTACATTCCCTGTTTTAACAGCTGAGTTTAAGTACTTTTTGTAAATATTGCCTTTTTATATTTCCCTTTCTTAATTGCACTCCCCTCTCAGATATTTTATTACTGGTTTAAATTCTGAACTGTTTTCCACTGACAAACAAAATAAAGGCTTGTTTAAGTCAGTTAGGTCAGGCTTCTAAGTTTTTACAGTTGTAAATTTGATTTTCATATTTCTAAACTATTTCCTACATATTTCACCCTGTGGTTACAAAATTATGTTCTCATAATTTCTGTGTTCCATTCAGCATTTGTAAAGAGGTGGGTATCTATTTAAAGAAATGTGTGAACGTATCAGTGAATACATAGCTTCCTTTTTTTCAATTGATTTTCCTTTAATTCAACACAATTGTATATCACAAAACCTATGTACATATACAAAAACCTACAAGTGAAATAAATCTGTAAATGAAATTGTTTGGATACATTTAGAGTTCAAAAGTATCCCATATTCACCTAATGTTCAGAGGGGAAAACTTATTCCAACTTTCCACCCAAGATCAGCCTCCTGTTCATGTTGCTGCAATGAAGACAAATGACTGAGGTATATAAAGTATGATCATGCTCACAGGCCATTAAGTGTGGTTAGATTCCTGGTCAAAATTACTATAAGCTTGAACGTCTTTTCAGATCTCCACTGATTTCTATATTGTTCCTTCCATATAGGCAGGTGGGCTTCTATTTGCAAGTACAGTCTTAGCATTCATCAATGTAAAACAGTAGGAAAAAGATATAAAAGGTCACAATAACGACATAAGGAAATTCAACTGAGAGAAATTACTACTTGGAGATTCTAAAGAAAGCAGAACACTATTTGAAGACCTAACTTTCTAATAATTCTCAATGCCCTGGCCAAATTCCATTGCCTTTTAATTCAATTCTTCAGAGAGAGACAATTCACTTTAGTATGTTCCCAAAGAGAAAAATTACAGGATGGTTTTGTATATTTTTATTATTCTTATGGAAAGTAAGAAACAGATGTACCGGGAAAACCCTTTGCTCACCTACTCCTATTCGTAAGTGAAGCTTTCTTAAAATAAGTGCTAGTCATACTTGTATTTGTGAATGTTTACACAATTATCTCTGTGTTGTGTGGAATATGAGTGTATGCAACTGACTGTTTATGGCTAACTCCTGTGATTCTGAATAAAAAAAATATCTTTCTCAGGCTCTCCCCTCTGCATTTCCACTGCCTCTGCCTTGGTTCTAATTTATACAACCTTTTCAAATATAGACTTTTAGATTAAGAAAACAATGCCCACACATTGTAAAAATGAAAATCATACAGAAATATTTAAAAATATCTCTTCATGCTTAACCAACTATGCTTTACCACCCAAGCTGGCTTCATGGGCATGTGACCTGGATGGTCTTCCAGGGCCACATGCTTTGAAGGGTCTTGTGCTTGGTTCATTGCTCTTCTATTGTCTTTTTTCCCCTAAACTTCAACTTTTATTGCAGATATGGGGGTATGTGTGCAGGTTTGCTGCGTGAGTATATGGTATGATGCTGAGGTTTGGGATACGGATCCTTGTCATGCAGATAGTGAGCACAGTACCCAATAGGTAATTTTTCCACCTATGGCCCCTCCCCTTCGTCCCCAGTAGTCTGTAGCATCTATTGTTCCCATGTTTATGTCCATGTGTGCTTAATGTTTAGCTCTCACTTACAAGTGAGAAAATGTAGTATTTTATTTTCTGTTCCTGTGTTAATTTGCTTAGAATTATGGCCTCCAGCTGCATTCGTGTTTCTGCAAAGGATGTGATTTTGTTCTTTTTATGGCTGTAGTATTCCATGGTATGTATATATGTACCACATTTCTTTATCCAGTTCACCATTGAAGGGCACCTAGGTTGATTCCATGTCTTTGCTAATGTGGTGATGAACATACGAGTGCATGCATCTTTTTGGCAGAACAATTTATTTCCTTTGGAAAGGAAATAAATAAATAAATAAACCCAGTAATGGGACTGCTGGGTCAAATGATAGCTCAGTTTTAAGTTCTTTGAGAATTCTCCAAACTGCTTTACCACAGTAGCTGAACTAATTTACGTTCCCACCAATAGTGTTTAAGTGTTCTTTGTGCTCTGCAGCCTCTCCAGCATCTGTTGTTTTTTGACTTTTCAGTAATAGCCATTCTCATTGGTATGAAATGGTATCTTATTGCTGTTTTCTTAAAGGATTTTTATAGCTTGAGGTCTTACATTTAAATCTTTAATATATCTTGAAATAATTTTTGTATATGGTGAAAAATAAGCGTCTGGTTTCATTGTTCTACATATGTCTAGCCAGTTATCCCAGCACCGTTTATTGACTAAAGAGCCTTTCACCATTGCTTGCTTTTACTGGCCTTGTTGGAGATTAGATGGTTGTAGATGTGCAGTTTTCTCTCTGAGTTTTCTATTCTGTTCCATTTGTCTATGTGTCTGGTTTTCCGTCAGTACCATGTTGTTTTGGTTACTGCAGCGTTATAGTATAGCTTGAAGTTGGGTAGTTATACCTTTGGCATAAGCTTTGTTTTTTTGCTTAGGATTGCTTTAACTATTAGGGCTCTTTTTGGGTCCCATATGAATGTTAGAATAGTTTTTCCCAATTCTATGAAAAGTGACATTGGCGGATTGATAGGAGGAGCATTGAATCTGTAATGTCTTTGGGCAGTATAGCGATTTTAACAATACTAATTATTCCAATCCATGAACATGTAAGGTTTTTCCATTTATTTATGTCATCTCTGATTTTTTCAGCAGTATTTTGAAGTCATTCTCATAGAGATCTTTCACCACCTTGCTTATCTGTATTCCCAGGTATTTCATTTTCATTGTGGCTATTGTAAATGGGATTGCGTTCTTGATTTGACTCAGCCTGGACATTATTGGTGTATAAAAATGCTACTGAGGTTTTTACATTGATCTTGTATCCTAAAACTTCACTAAAATTGTTTATTAGTTCTAAGAGCCTTTTGGCAGTCTCTAGGGTTTTCTAGGTGTAGAATCATACCGTTAACAAAGAGAGATAGTTTGACTTTTTTTCCTATTTTGATGCCATTTATTTCTTTCTCTTGCCTGATTGCTCTGGCTAGGACTTCCAGTACTATGTTGAATAGGAGTGGTAAGAGTAGGTATACTTGTTTTGTTCCAGTCCTCAAGGGGAATACTGCCAGTTTTTGCCCATTCCATATGATGTTAGCTGTGGGTTTGTCATAGATGGCTCTTATTATTTTGAAGTATCTTCTTTCAATTGATGCCTAGTCTGTTGAGAGTTTTTTTATCATGAAGGAATGTTGAATTTTATAAGAAGCTTTTTCTATATGTATTGAGATGATTATGTGACTTTTTGCTTTCATTCTGTTTATGTGGTGAATCACATTTACTGATTTGCATACATTGAACCAGCCTTGCATCTCAGGAATAATGCCTACTTGGTTGTAGTATATTAACTTTTTGATGTGCTGCTGAATTCGGTTTGCTAGTATTTGGTTGAGAATCTTTGCATCTATGTTCATCAGGCAAACTGGCCTGAAGTTTTCTATTTTCATGTGTCTCTGCCAGATTTTGGTATCAGGCTGATGCTAACTTCATATAATGAGTTAAGGAGGAATCCCTCCTCTTTGATTTTTTGGGATAGTTTCAGTAGCATTAGTACCAATTCTTTTTTGTACATCTGGTAGAATTTGACTGTGAATCCATCTGGTTCATGTCTTGTTTTGGTTGGTAGGTTTTTTTTTTTTATTACTGATTCAATTTCAGAGCTCAATATTGGTCTATTCAAAATTTTGATCTCTTCCTTTTCAATTTTGGGAGTTTGTGTGTTTTCAGGAATTTATCCATTTCCTCTAGATTTTCTAATTTCTGTGCATAGAGTTATTCATAGTATTATTCTCTGAGGATCTTTTGTATTTCTGTGGGATTGGTTGTAATGTCATCTTTGTCATTTATGATTGTACTTATTTGGATTTCTCTTTTTTTGTTGTTAATGTAGTTAGCAGTCTATCAATCTCACTTATCTCTTTGAAGAACCCACTTCTGTTTTCATTGATATTTTGTAAGGATTTTTACATCTCTATTTTGTTCAGTTCTTCTCTAACATTAGTTATTTATTTTTTCTGCTAGGTTTTGGGTTAGTTTGCTCTCTGTTTTCTAATTCCTTTAGGTGCAAAGTTATAGTTTTAATTTGAGGTCTCTCTTACTTTTTGATGAAGATGGTTAGTGCTATAAACATTCCTCTTAACACAACTTTAGTTGTATTCCAGATATTTTGGTAATTCAGTTCCTATTTTCATTAATTTCAAACAAATTTTAAATTTATGGCCTTAATTTCATTCTTCTTCCAAAAGTTATTTGGGAGCAAGTTGTTTAATATCCATGTATTTGGGTAGGTTTAAGATAATCTTCTTGATACTGATTTCTGTTTTTATTGTACTGTGGTGTGAGAATGTGCTTTGCATGATTTAATTTTTTTTGGAATCTATTGAGATGGGCTGGCTTTAGCTCAGTGGTTACTTTGGCAATTCCTTGTTGGAATCTATTGAGATTTGCTTTATGTTCAAGCGTGTGGTCAATCTTAGGATATGTTCCATGTATAGATGAGAAGAATATATATTCTGTGGTTGTTGGGTGGAGTGTTCTGTAGATGCTTATTGGGTCCAATTAGTCAAGTGTTGATTTTAAGTCCAGAGTTTCTTTGTTAGTTTCCTGTCTTGCAGGTCTGTCTAATGCTGTCAGTGGGGTGTTAAAGTCTCCCACTATTATTGTGTCTAAATCTGTTCATAGGCCAACAAGAATGTGTTTTATGAATCTGGGTGCTCCAATTTTTGGTGTGTAAATATTTAGGATAGTTAAATCTCCTTGTTGGATTTACTCTTTATTATTACATAATGCCTTTCTTTGTCCTTCTTAATTTTTATTGGTTTAAAGTCTATTGTATCTGATATAAAATAGCAACTCCTGCTCTTTTTTGTTTGTATGGTGTACCTTTCTTCATCCCTTTACTTTGAGCCTGTGTGTATTCTTACATCAAGATGGGTCTCTTGAAGACAGAAAATGGTTGGGTCTTATCTTTGTACCCAAGTGCTACTTGGTGCTACTCTGTGCATTTTAAATATGTCATTTAGCCCATTTACATTTAGGGTTAGTATTGATATTTGAGATTTTGATCCTGTCATCATTTTATTAGCTGGTTGTTATATAGACTATATTGTGTAGTTGCTTTATAATGCCAGTGAGCTATGTTCTTAAGTGTGTTTTTGTGGTAGCAGGTGCTGATCTTTTAATTCCATGTTCAGTACTCCCTTAAGGGCCTCTTGTAATGCTCATGGTCTATTTGAAACAAATTCCCTCACTGTATGCTTATCTGAGAATGATTTTATTTCTCCTTCCCTTATAAAGTTTATTTTAGTGGGATATAAAATTCTTGGTTGGAATTTCTTTTCTTTAAGGATGCTGAAAATAGGCCCCTAATCTGCCCTGGCTTGTAAGGTTTCTGCTGAAAGGTCTGCTGCCAACCTAATGGGGTTCCCTCTGTATGGGACTTGACTTCACTCTAGCTGCCTTTAAATTTTTTTCTTTTGTATTGACCTTAGTGAATCTGATGAGAATGTTCTTTGAGGATGGTCGTCTCATAGAGTATCTAGCTGGAGTTCTCCATATTTTTTGAATACATATGTTAACCTCTTTCATGAGATTAGGGAAATTTTCATGAACTATATCATCAAATGTATTTTCCAAGTTGTTTATTATCTCTCCCCTCTCAGGAAGGCCAATGAGTTGCAGATTTGTTCTCTTTACATAATCTCATATTTCTTGGAGTTTTTGTTTAATTTTTTAAAATACTTTTTTCTTTATTTTTGTTTGAGTTGATTCAAAGAACCAGTCTTTGAGTTCGGAAAGTCTTTCCTCAGCCTGGTCTATTCTGCTATTAATACTTCTGATTGTATTATGAAATTCTTACAGTGAATTTTTTCAAGTCTAGAAGTTAAATTTGAATCTTTCTGAAAATGGCTATTTCATCTTTGAACTCTTGGATTATTTTACTGGATTTCTTGAATTGAGTTTCAACTTTCTATTGAATCTTGATGAGTTTCTTTGACGTCCATATTCTGAATTCTATGTCTATCATTTCAGTCATTTTATACTGATTAAGAAACATTGCTGGGGAGCTACTGCACTCATTTTGAGGTAAGAGGACACTCTGGTTTTTAAATTGCCAGAATTCTTGGGCTGATTCTTTCCTATTTGGGAGGGTTAGTGTTCCTTTAAATATGGTGTGAGTTGAGTATAGTCACTTGGTTTTATTTCTGGATGTTTTGAAAGGGCAAAGGCTCTGTACAGCATCTTTATTTGTGGCTTAATGCTTTTTTTTGTTGTTGTTGTTTCACAGGGTGCTATATTAGCAAACTCTTTTTGGTGTGGCAGTTTGGGCTATGATCCAGTAGATGGCATGTAAGAGTAATGTGTGTTAGGCCCTTACTCAGCCACAGGGCTCCTCTGTATTTACTCAAGTTTCCAGCCATGCTTTGCAGGACAGTGCGGAGAGAGGTGACTTCCTCTCATTAGTTCTACTCCTACACCTTTGGGAGCCCCCTTTAATCACTGGTACTGTGTCTGCATTTCTTTTGTTAGGTGATCCAAGCTGTGGGGCTCCCTGAACAGAGGCTCCAGCAAGGAGATAGGCCACATTCTTTCCAGGCTGGTCCTGTGGAGGGAGGCATGCCTTGCTCCTGTTCCAGCCCATGAAACCACACATCTCATCCCTCTTAGTGCTCTGAGAGTGTGGGTTTGTTTTCCACTTGAGTGCTGGCCACAGATCTTGGCTCAGCACTCTTGAGCTGCACACTGCAGCCTGGGACACCAGGATCAGCTAGTGGCACTATCATTTGAACCCTTGGAGTTAGGTTCCACGTGCGCTAGGGGATCTAAAGTGCTCCCAGGCCATCAGGAACATAATCAGGTGGAGCAAAGCATCCAGCTGTGCAGTGGAGGCTGCTGTGCACATGTTCCTGCAGAGAAGCCAGGCAGGGTGTGGAGGAGGGCCTGCAGAACAGATGTGCCCCAGTCCCGTGGGGAAGTTGACTCCATTTTCTTCTGGCCAAGCAGTAGGCTGGGGCTAAAATTTCTTGGACGGAGATAGGGAACCTTGTGGGGATGGGTGCCTATAGCCAGGTTCCGCCAGAGATGTGTTGTGCACTAAGGCTCCTGTTTCTGCACTGGTTCAGGTACCATTTATATCTACTCTCTGGACAGATTCCCCTGTCAGCTCAAATGTCCATAGGGTATGTTGGGTCCCCTATAGCCAGGAATCCGGAGGTCCACAGCAAGTGTGGGTAGTCCCACAGTTCCTTCACTCACCCATTCCCCGGGACCCATTCAGGCCTGGGAACTAGCCGCAGTGATTGGGTACCCTGGACAGGGTTACCAGCCTCCTCCCTCCTCAGCCTTAGCATCTGTGTTGCCATCTGCTCTTTGCATTTTCTCTCCAAAGATATGTCCAAATGTTGGTTTACTTGAAACTTTGATCTCTCTCAGGCATTTCTTGGCTATGTCACTGGCCCTCGTGTTCACCTTTTGTTCTACTGGTGTCTTGAAACTCTTAATAAATTTTGAACACAGGATCCTGTATTTTTATTTTGCATCCTACCCCTCTCCTATTCCTCTCCACCTATGAAATTACTCTTAAGTGTTTGTTACTTCAAGAAATTCTCTATGTATGTAAACATGTTTGTAGGTACGCATTGGTTTTTACATCAATGGGATTATTCTGGATATCGTCTGTAATTGCTTTGCCTCCTCAATTATGCATGTTGGAATTTTCCCATTACACAGCCTCTGCCTTCCTAGCATCTATTTCTTATTACCCATAGAGAGCCTCCATACTGCTGTGGCATGGCCTTTCTAGTGCCGATTATGCCACTTCTCTGTTAAATATGGATAATGCTTCCCTTTTGCATACAGAATAAATTAGTGTCTTGATAAATACATCATGCTATTTAGACCTATTGGCAGTGTGCTGGCAAATTTGAGTTTCTGAGCATGCAAGTTCTGAAGAACACCGACAAACTAGGAGAGTCACAAAGATAAGCCCCTTTGCTGTGCAGTGAGCTAACTGGTCTTCTGAAGTCTCATCTAAGCATGGACTTCTATTTTCAAACTTTGCAATACCCTCTCTCGTTAACAGGCATGAAAAATGATCTTTTTTTTTTAAACCACTACTTTGTAGAATTACTAATAATCAGCCTAGAAATTAGTAAAGGTAATGTTGTGGGCTGAAAGTTTATGTTTCCTCCAAATTCATATGTTGAAATACTAATCTCCAATGTGATACTATTAGGAGGCAGGGGTCTTTGGGAGGTCATCATGTTTAGATAAGGTCATAATAATAGAGGCTTCATGATGGGATTTGTTTCCTTCTAAGAAGATTCAGAGACTAAAACTCTTTATCTCTCTTTGTTGTGTGATGACAAAGCAAGAAGGCAGTCAACAGAAGCCAGGAAGAGGGCTATCCCTAGAACCTGACCATGCTGGCACCCTGATCTAGGACTCCATAGCCTCCAGAACTGTAAGAAATAAGTGTCTGTTGTTTAAGTCACCCAGTCTATTGACTGTATGTTGTTATAGCAGCTCGAGCTAAGACAAACAGGGAAGAGGGCCTTTAAATTTTTACAAAGTTGATTAATCTAACACAGAGGGTTATTTTACGGATGAAGAAAATGAGCCCGAGAAACAAGACGTGTCATGTCCAAAACCGCAGGATTTAGTGATGAACTTAAATGAACATCTATTGCTTTTCAGGTTAATAGACTGTGACAGTTTCTTGGAATTTTTCTGAACACTCTAAATTCTGAGGTCAGAATGGTATTCTGAGCTTAGAGAAGTCTGGCTGTATGGCAACAGCTATTGTCATTGCTCCCAGTGCAACGTTTATAGGATATGGAGGCTGGATTATCCAAGTTGATGGTTTAAAATGCCTGTGGAGGGCTGGGCACGGTGGCTCACACCTGTAATCCCAGCACTTTGGGAAGCTGAGGTGGGTGGATCACTTGAAGCCAGGAGTTCGAAACCAGCCTGGCCAACATAGTGAAACCCCATCTCTACTAAAAATACAAAAAATTAGCCAGGCGTGGTGGTGGGCGCCTGTAATCCCAGCTACTCAGGAAGCTGAGGCAGGAGACTCGCTTGAACCTGGGAGGTGCAGGTTGCATTGAGCCGAGATCACGCCATTGCACTCCAGCTTGGGTGACAGTGTGAGACTCCATCTTAAAAAAATAAATGAATAATGCTCGTGGAGTAGCCATTCCCATACATGTATGATTATCAGTGAATTACTCAATCTCTCTGAGCTTTAATTATCTTAATCAGAAAAAAGATATGATAATGTCTACCTTAGCTGTGATTAGGAATAAATACATTTTTAATTTATTCATTTACTCAACAAATATTAAGTTACTATTCTGTGTCAAAAATTATGTTCAACAATGAGATTATGGCAGTGGACCCTGCTCTCATGAAGCTTACAATCTGGAGGTATTTAAAGTGTAAGAAATCAGTTTCTTGCACAAAATCAATGCTCAATTAATAACACTGCAAAATGTTTCTAAATGATTTTCTTGCCTTCTTTTTTTTTAAAAAAGGAACTAACACTACCGATTGATCTTTAGAGATATTCTCAATCATGAAAATTGGAACATCTATATTGAAATCACCATGAAGAAGATGTCCATCTTCCCATCCTACCCTTCACCTCCTGTTATTCTTCTTTAACTATTTGCTAGTAAATTGGCATACCTTCTGCCCAGTGCTTTTTTTCTATGTGTTTTAACAGAGCTTTGTGAAAATCAGCTTTTGAAATCAGTCTTGCTAATGTGTGAGAGCTTACAAACTGTATAAGGAAATGTCCATCTAATAAAAAGCACTTTGAAAATCCGGTTAAGGATTACTTACTTGATGTTAACCAAGCATCTCAGTCTATGTGCCCATTTTGCATATCCGAGAGTTCTGCCAGACTCTACCTAGTCAGAGCATGCCTAGCAAGAAGACACTGCATGTCCCAGAAATCAGCTTAGAAGCCTCACTCAAGGAAAAATCAGCCTAGTGAGGTCCATGTGAGACCTGCCCAGGAATGTGAAAGAAGATCAGTAAGGTTAGTGCGTAAAAACAATGCCATGCACTTGGAAAGCTCTAGAAGTGAGTCTTGCATGCAGGACCTTTTGATTTCCTGTGCTGAGCTGCAGATGTCTGTTTTCACAGCAGTGCCTGCCAGAGCTGCAGTTGACAAGGCCAGCTGCTCTCAACTGCCAACTGTCAGTTGACGTGGCAAGCTCCTACCAATTTGTGCTGAGAAAACAGCATGGAATCGGGTCAGCATAGGACAAGACTTTAATATCCTCCATCTGTCAAATAGAGTTACTTGGAGAAAACTGAACATTTGGAGCAGGAGTTGTTCAGGCTATTCTATGATAACATCTATACATGATTCAAAAAGCCAAATTGCATTCAGTTAGTTTTCCTCTGCTGTGAGACAGCAGGAATTGGTCTAGTAGATACAACCGTATGACTTTTAGTACTTCAGGTGGCATACATTAAAGGCTTCCCCCACTAGATCCAGAACCTACCTTCCTTCCTCCCAGGCACTGCTGGAGTTGAGGCTTAGTTAGGACACCATATTGGCAGTCGTGGGGCTGCCAGGTTATTTCTCTCCAGTCACACGTCCTGTTGTCTGAACAACTAAGGCAAGGCACGATCCACTGGCCTGGAATAGATGGCAAAACTTTCTTTGGTTCTGTTTCTGCTGATGAAATTATAATTTGTAAGTAACTTTAAAATTTAGCTATGGCACACCATTTCAGAAATTATAGTAAGACCATCCTTATCCTTTAAATCTAGTGGAATAATGAAGGCATGGCTTCCTGCCAACCAAATAGAATAGCAACATTAAGTAATGTTCTGAAATAACACGTCTCATGCTGAAATCAAGTATGAGCTCTGTTCCATGAAACCTTATACTTATTAAAAATCTAAGTATTACTCAATCACTGCCTATTTTTAAACAGTACATTGAGCACTTAAGTAGGACCAAAGCATTAATAGATTGGGAGCGCCCCAAATTGGCAATTAGCCTCAAATATTTATTAGCCTAACACATGCATAGGTTCTCCATCCAATAGTATAACAGATCTATTCCCTGCTCTCAAGAGATTTAAGATACAAGAGAACTACTTCAGTATGATAATTTATTATTCCGAAGATTAGTTATTTTTCTTTGATTTGATTGATGGCCTTTTTGGTGTGAATCTCTTCACCTCTTTCTAGCTGTTGCCTGAATTTCTTCATCTGTTAGATGAGGTGTGTACTGTTCTCACATGATTGGTGTAAGGATGTAATGGAGTAATGTATTTAAAACACATTTGCAATATTGCATTTATCTTTTGTTACTAACAGAGTTCAGGTAGAAAGTAGGTCCCAAGCTTTAGCAAATGTTTATAAAATAAATGAATATTCTCTATGCATTTAAGATCTTTCCTGTTTTATTGATAGAATAACATTCATGCAAAACACTTCAGCTTTTAGTGTGAGTGGATACATTAATGATGTGGTAGAAAAATATAATTTTCTTTTCCTTGTTCATCTTTTTAGGAATTAAGTGTGAACATAGGACATCATATAAACAAATATGGAGTGGTTATTTCTCTCCTTGTCGGAGAACATATACAATGATGTCTTTGATAATCACTCTCCTTACACTAAATATCTTGCTTATGTTACTCGTTTTACCCTTCAAAAATGAGGAGCTAAAATATCACTCAGACAGTTCTCGAGTCAGAAAGAAAAAATGTAAACACTTTGTCCATTCTGGCTTTGATTAGTGGTACTGCTAATACTGGTATCTGGTGTTATATGAAGTTTAGTGGAAAGGATTTCTGTTTTTAGGAGATGAATATAGTGCATTTTATATTCATGACTTCAGGGATGTTAGAATTGTGAATGTGTTTGTGTGTGTGGAAATAGTTATAAAGAATAAAATATGAAAGAGGATATAGTTTATGGCTCTTACTGATTGACCACAGAAAGAGAAAGAAGTGTAGGTGTATTAAGAGAGAGAAACTGGAAAAGATAAAAGAAAATCAGAGGGAAAGGAGATGAGAAAATTATGAATTCCAGGAAAGGAAAGAAAATATACAATAACTTTGCAGGGTACAATGTCAACTGGAAGAGAAATACAAAACCTTCAAAAGGAATGCAGACTCATTTGTTCTTCTTACCACAATTTTTTTCTTTTCTTTGATTTTTACATTTAATGAGAATTCCAGAAAACTGCTTTATTAAATGTCTATCTACTAGGTACTTTCTAAGCAATTTCAGGAATGATAAATTAACCTTTATGTCTCCGTATACATATGACTCTCTAGAAGGATTTAAGTTTAATACAGTAAGTATATACTCTGTTGAAGTGTTAGGCATTACTGGTGTTAAAATATCACAATAATTTTTTAAAAATAGTTAACATTTTTCAGAACCTCCCCAATGCTAGGAATATTCTAAAAACTTTAATTTATCAACATATTTAAACATCAACAACCCTGTTATCATCTCCTTAACCAGGGCTCAGGAACTTGTCTGAGATCCTCTAGTTAGTAGGTGGTAGAACTAGGATTTGAGCAGGGCAGTCAGCTCCAGAGTCCATGCTCTTAACTATAATGCTAAACCTCAAAAATTTATAATCAGGTTAGAAGGTTATAATTTATACATCATATAATAACTATAGCATCATAACAAGCAACACATAATGGAGTAAAAATGTCTGTGTGGTTGTCAAAGAGTTGGGGCTTTGGAGATCACTCACACCTGGGTTCTATCTCCAACTGGCCCTGCAGACCTCAACATTGACTACATATTAGAGTCACGTGGAAAGTTTTTAAAACTTCCCATGCCTACATTGTACCCCAGACTGATTGAATCACAGTCAGTGAGGATGGGGCTCAGGCATCAGTATATTTTAATGCTTCTTTGGTGATTCCAATATGCTGCCAAGGCTAAAACCCACTATTTAAATTGAACAAATTACTTAATCTTTTCATGATTAAATTTACTTCTCTATAAGGAAAATATGTATAACACCTGCCATAGTGCCTGATTCCCTAATAGTCAACATATATATTTTATGTATTTTCCCACCTCTACTCTCAGAGAGCCACAGTTATTCAAAATAGAGAAAGAATCATGGAAGTCAGAGTGTTCCAGAAGGGTCCATGAAGCAGATAAAATGTGAACAGGTCTTTAGGGACAGATAAGATTTGAAGACATGGAAGGAGGGACACTTTAGGTACAGTGAAGAGATGGGCCTGACGAGAATGAGACTGAAGAACTGGCCGCATATATTGGAGAAAAAGAGGGTCTGCTATGTGAAAGATGTTTCTAAAGTTTCTGGTTGTACAGAATGGCAGTACTACTAAAAGAAACAACACAGAAAATTTTGGAGATGCTGGTTTTTGAACAGCAAAATAAAGATTATCCTCCTCAAAAGTGCTTATTTTTCCATCCAATTCTCTTTTATAATTTCTTTTTCATTCAGACTATATCTTGCTTTCTAATTCTAATTCTGTTCTGGCAAGCATGGTTTGTCATTAATAACCAACATCCTCCACATCTTTGATGTAGACACAGCCTAAAGTTTAATCTTTGTTGATGAATTTCTCAAACAAAGCTCCTTAGATAAATGATAGGCTTTCCTTCACAGAGGTTCACATTGAGTGGCTTCGTAGCATCACGTTGGATGGAGTTAGAAGAGGCCTTAGGGTGTGTCCTTTCTCCCTCCCCGCCCCCTCATTTTTTTTTTTTTTTTTTTTTAACAGAGGAGGCAATCTGAGGCCTGAAAAGTTAAATAACAGAAGTGGGGTCATGCTGTTAATGACAGGGCCAGAACTGACGTCTCTGAGTCTTCAATTTGCCTATCATTTTATCATATTAGGCTAGGTCACCACCAAATAATCAGCAGAAAATGAAATACAGCCCCATAGCCTCTTTGGTAGCACTTATAGGAAAACTCACAAACTGATTGTTATAATGAATTTATTTTAAAAAGCTGAATTTATTTAGCGAGTTCCCGTGTTGACAGAGACTATGTTTAAGCAAAGATTGTTAATTTTCTTTCTAACAGGATAATGATACGTTGAGGGCATAAATGTGTCTCTGCTAATGAGATTCTGTTTAATAATTTTTTGAAGGGCTAAGTTTTCATCAGATCTCAGAATCTCAGAGCATATGCATCCCACCCCTACTCTAGACACTCCACCCCTCAACCTTGCCTACGGCTAATTTTGCACAAACTGAGGTCCACTTTGGCCACTTGCTGCCAAGGATGAAGAAACAAGTGGCTAATTGCATGCACAAAAATTCAAATATGGGTGCAATTAGTTTGTGGGCATGAAATCGCACGCACATAAAAAGGAAGCCTGATTGGCTCTCTGAAAACTTGGCCCCAGTGTTTCATACTACTCTATATTTATACAGCCATCACTCTGCATTTTTGCATTGGTTAACAATTCCTTTTATTTATTGTGAGTTAAATACTGCTTGAAATAGGCATCTGTATAACATCTGCAAAACTGGTGCTCTTGACATTTTAAATAATACCAGCTCTTTGCTAAAATTGTCCAAAAAAGTACCATAAATTCTATGTTATATATTTGAACACTGAATGAATCAAAGCTGTGATTTCTGAAGTAAAGTGTGACATATGTTTTAGGAAACAACATTCTGAGGAATGAAATTGTCTTTTGGGAGAAGTCATTTGATTTATAATTATAGCTCTATATTTAATGCAAGTTAGATTTCAGCCATTTCAGTGAATCAGATTGAATGATACAATGGAGGAAAAAAGGTCAACTCTGGTTTAGCGTTGAGGTGAGACAGGAAATCATGTAAATGTTGGCACTAATTCCTGACTCTATAATGGTCTAATACAAAGCATTTTTACTTAAGAAGAAAAAATACATCTATATTTCCAATATTAGTGTTAAAGTATAAGTTGTCATAATTCCTTGCTAAAATAAGGTAGGATAATGTTTTTAATTGTTGACATATCATAAAATGCAATCTGAAATATTTTCCTTAAAATTAATTTTCATTCAATGACCACTGTAGAAATTTTAATTTTTCCTAATTAGAATAATTATTTTTTCTTTCTTAAGCAACAGATTTAATTATAGGTTGTATCTTACAGTTAAATTATTTCCTAAAAAATAGAAATCAATTTAAGAATTAAAAAATACAGTCATTCAAAAGTTTAATGGTTGATGTTATTGAAAATGATATCTTGAGATCAATACATAGGCAAAGCTAAAAAAAAATCTGGTTTTGCCAAATAACTGTAATGTGCTTTTAAAATAAGATTTTCAAATTAGCCTGTCTTTGGCCATTAAAACTAAATCCAGAGCTCCTAAATAAACTTTCTCCCAATTTGGTCCACTAAAACAACTTCTTTCAGTAGGAGGGAATCCTGCTGCTAAGGAAGGAAATCATCTCTAGCAGCAAATAATACATTCTTGCAGACTGCTATCCTGGCCTCACTCGTTAAGTTTTTGAGTCTTTGGGCCTTTTGGAGCTTGATGATGGAACAGTTGGTTGTCGTGATTGTGCCCTAGCTGCTCATAGTCTTCTGTGGATGGAAGGGAGGTTGGATCTTGGTTTCAGTTCAGCATAAAATATCATTTTAAAATCATATATTAGACATTGGAAGATGGATAAGGGACAATCTCTTCTCTAGAGAAGCCTGTAATCTAGGTAAGCCATCAGTAAAAGCATATTGCTCATGCACCCTTGATGTATTAATGAGTACACTGTAATATATATATTATATATATATTCCTATATTTATATATTTTATCAATTATAAAACATAAAAAGAAAAATGATCAGGTAAAATATAAATGCATATATATTTTAATCTTTACCGGCTTTACCCTATGAAGGGCCCTGTGCCACTTCCTCTTCTTCCTGGGGCACATCATTTCATTTTGGAGACTAAGTGAGAACCATGTAAATACTTAACATAATGTGGTAAAGTGCTGTTGTAGACATGTGCCCCGGATGCACTGGAAAGAAGCTAAGCTGGGAATCTGGTGGTGAAAAAAGGCTTCCTGGAGAGGACTTCCAGCATCAGAAGTTGGGCAAAGATGGGAAGAGGACTTGTGGGTACAGAGAACAGTGTGGACAAAAACCTGAAGTTCTAAAGGATCACTGTCAACATAGAGAAGCAGAGGCTGGGAGAAGACTGGAAATATAGAAACGGGCCAGATTTTGGAGGCTTCAGATTGTCAGGCTAAGGAGCATGCCCTTGATTTGTGAGTCAATTTGGGGCCTTCTCTAAGGAGGTCTAGCTCCTTAAGTCCCAGAAGCACACTGTTCTATGGCAGCCTCACCCACAATGTCCAGGCACAAAGCCCAACATAAGTTAGCGTACATTTAGTGAGCGAACAGAACAAGCTGCCACTTCTTAAAGAATCCCAGTAATGTACCTTGAACTTTTTGTTGAAGAACTTTTGCCTTGGTGCAGTTGCAGTAGGAGGAATAGAATTGTTTTATGAGTTCTCATAAATTGTCATCTGACAAAAAATATTTAACTGGACACATCAGTGGCTCCTTTGTATGGAAGAGTATATATCTCATTTAGCAGAGAATCACAAATCACACCACCTGACACACCATCATGGGTAAATCCCTCTCCATTCCCTGATGGTAATTTATTATTTGGAACACATGTTCAAGAATGGGGACATACCCACGTTTGTTAACTGTGCATGCCAAATTGCAATTTGTTCTGCCCATTTGGGAAACTCATTTCCCATTCAAGCTGTGGTGTGAAGTTCACGGCAAGGGTAGAAAAGCTCCTGAGTGTTTTCTCAGACTTTTTAGATGAAGGGAGAATTAGGGTCAGCAGTACAGAGCAGTAACCAGGAAATTTGGAGAAGATGCTCTCTGTTCCTCTAATAGCTTTGAAGGCAATTTTAGTCCCAACTTTGGCTTGACCCCACCATCTCCACTAAAAGAAGATTGCTGGGGAAGGAGAGAAATAGGGAATGTTGAGAGTGGCACCAAAGAAGTATCCCATTCCAGGTCTGCTCAGTGCTTAGGCAGGATTTAACACAGTAATTAAAATTGATGTCACAATTTTCTTGCCTCTATAAATGACTGATATATGAGGGAAACTAGTGATCGTGCCCCCTAACTTTTTTTTTTTTTTTTAGTGAAAAGGAATAATTTAAAACTGAACTTGCATACTTTGCAGTTCTTTGGTTCACACTAGATATTTATTTTCTAACTACTATGTACAAATTACAGTGCCAAATGAATTAGTATAACACAAACAAGTCAGGCTCTCTGCCCTCATGAAACTGACATCCTGGGAAAACTGACACTAAACAATTAATTCAGTACTTAGTAATCTAAATAATTGTGGTAACTGCTATGGAAGAAAATTACTGAGTGCTATAAACTATATAATAAATAAACAAATCAGAGGCTCAAGAAAGGCTCTCTGGCAGAAGTAACATGGGTAACAGATCTGCAGATGAATATAGATTAACTGGGCAAAAAGGGGAGAAGAAAATAATTGACTAATCAAAGTATTTCAAATATTAAAATAATGCACTTACATTAATTATGTTTTATAGTTCATAGTCAATAAAAAGTAATACCTTTGATTTTTTTATAAAAGGATAGTTTAAATAAGCATATACTTATCTATACCAAATTATTCTTTTTTTAGAGAAGTGATGTCCAATGTGATAGTCACCTTTCATGTCCCCAGATGGACATCTTTTTAGTTCAGACTGCAAAATGGCTTCAATGTAGTCAGAAGAAATAGGCTGTAACCCACAGGTTTCCTCTGGATGAATCAGCAAACCACAATCCTGCATTAAAATAATAGATATTAGTTGTCATATTAATTAACCTGACCCATAATATTAAAATCTAAAAAATAAGATTTTCTGTGGCAAATAACCTTTATGGATAAAAGGGAGCAAGTATTCCTTATCTTTCTCCTGCTGGCTTATCAATAGTTGTTTGTGCTAAAAGTAGATAACAATTTAATCTTTATTTTGACATTGATATTCATGTCATTGTTCTGTCAATTTAAAAAATGAATGCAAGTTTTACTTTAAAAATATATCTTTGTCAACTCATTAAAAACAAAGCAAACTATAATAGAGGACAATAGAGCAAGTGAAAAAGACAGTTATATATATATAATATATATTATATAATATATTATATATATATAGTTATATATATATATATAATACAGCAAGTGCAAAAGACAGTTATTGTGAGAAGGGAAATGGGAACTATTTGGAGAGAATTTTATTTAACAGATGAATTTCATTTTAACGAACTTTTCTTAAGAATTCATGATACTCCAGAGTGGAATCAGATGCATGTATTTTATTCAAAGCACATTCTTATATTTACAACAGTGAGTAACATTTCACTGCACTGAATATCATTATAGAGGCATGTGATATACTAAGCAATGCTTTCAATAGTCTGACAGATGTAGAACAGAACGATAGTGTATTGCCTCTCTGAAACTTCTCTCCTTCTCCTTCCTCTGCCCCATCCACTGAGCTGCACCTGCAGCCTGGACCACTCTCATTTTCTCTTAGCTTATTCTGCAAAGCTATTGGCCCTGTACCTGTCCTTTGTCCTTCTATCCTACTTCATGTGGTTCCACTGCCACTCTTCTCACTGGGTTCTCTCAGTCTATCACAATTTAGGGCATGCTAAACTCCTATCATGTCGACTGGGATTGCTTTCCCCCTAATTTTGCATGGAGGCATCTTATATTTTAGGTCTCAGCAAGGTCTTCCTGAAACTCTAGCACAATTATGTCTCCCTACTTTTGTTCATGTCAGCACCCCATTTGTTTCCTTCATGCTCTTCACCGTTTGATAACTGTTTGTCAGTTTGTTTGTTATTTGTCTGGGTCTTTTCTACTATACTGAATGTGCCATGGGAACAAATAATTATTTCACTCACATATGGAACCAGTACTTATCATACAGCAAACAATAAACATTTGTTGAATGTATAAAAAATTAGACTTTATTGTGTCCCTCTTTATATCAGAAATTCTCAACAATGGAGAGAAACAGAGGATTTGACCTCTTCTTTGCTGCGTAACTCTGGTTCTAATCAGCAATTTATGGTTACATTCTCTCATATTCTCAACTACCCTAACCTCAGAATCCCAGTCATACAAAAAGGTCCAGGATATTAAGGAACAAGGCGAATGGAGTTAGTGAACTTAAAATCTTGATTCAGTATACATATTTTCATTTCTTAATTCATGACAAAACATGGAGTTTAAGATACTGATTAAAATTAAAAAAAGATTTGTATTAAAATGCTTATTATAATAAAGTAATAAAAAACACAAAGTTTATTATAATGTGGGGCGATCTAGTCTGAATAAACATCTATGAGTGATACTTGTTAGTATACCTGTGTATGTATGTGATATCTATCCAACCATTTATTTTTAGTGGAGACTGGATCTTTTATAAGGCTAGAAAAAAGTGTCATGACTCATCTTGCAAAAATTTGTTTATATCAAATGTTAGAGAGAGCAATGAGAAGCAATTACCATTATACATTGCTGATGGGAATGCAAGTTAGTTCAGTTGCTTTGGAGGGCAGTTTATACTAAAATAAAAAGTGCAGAGGCTCTGCAACCCTGGAGCCTTCTGGGTCTAGTCTAGAAAAACATAAGGGATATGTATAAGGATAAATCTAAATGGACTGATTAACATGGAGATATTTTCAAGACATATGGATAAGATAATATCCAAAAGTTATAGAACAATTCATGCTATCTGAAATATACACATGTATGTGTGTGTTCACTCAATCAAGACTGTACTAAATATTGATTTTTTGGGAACAGGTATGTCTCTGTTAAGAGAATAAAAGGAAATCTGGATGATGGTAGTAACCTGTAGAATGTGTTCCTGGACTGGCAGTGGATGTCAAGGAGGCTTTAGCTCTATCTAGAATGCTTTACTTTTTATTTAGGGAGAATGTTATTCTTCTAGTACTTGTGAAACTCAATCTTAGTTTGAAATATTATAAACAACTTTCATTACCTCAGCTGGAGACTTGGCTGTTCCTTCAGTCTAAGAGGTACCATGTTGGACGTTACTTTTAATATTTACCTGTTTACAGTTCTATATGCTATAATGTCATCTAAATGTAAGTACTTCAGACTGAGATGCTGTGTTCAATTTATTAATAAAAATATATTTTAGCTTATATATACCCATGCAAATAATATTGAAACATTTTTTAAAGTTTGGATTTGAACATTTCCTGAAAATTCTTGTTTGTTTTGAGATTTCTGTGGGGTGTGTGTGTGTGTGTGATCATGCGCTGCTACTCATCCAAAGGGCATTAGAAACAAAGTCTAGATCACAGATACCAAAGTCCTAACTGGTTTCTTCTATTGAAGCTCTACATGTAATTGGCAAGTATCTATGAATCAGAAAGATATATTGCTACTTGTGTGCTGAGGGCTTGTCCTGGGCAGGTGACCACTCCTGCTACCTAGAACCTCGTGTTGTTTTTGCATTTGCATTGTTCTGAAATATGGTGCTGTCTCTCCCTTCATATGGAGGTTCCCACTGGGTATCTGCTCTGTGACAGATAGTCAGTCAGCCCTGTTGTTTCTAACTAAACAGTGATGCCAGTAAGTTTTGAGGTAAGACAAGAATAATAGCAATATCTTCAAGGACAGACCAAAGCAGAGAGTAAGAGGAGGACAGTAGATTTTGAAGGAAATGAAATTTTGAGTCATACCCTTTTCTCTGCAGTTTAGGCCAAAGAATAATGGCATTCTGTGCTTCCTATCTAATTTCCCCTTAGTTAATCTTTGTTTGCGGTTTACCTATCTTAAGCCTTTCCATTAAAGTGTTCACTATTTTGGAGAGTCAGGGCAGCTAACTAGAGTGAAGGTTAATCACCTTCTGAGCTGTGGCCAATGTTACCCTGAAAGTTGAATGAGCCAAAGCGTATGGCCAAATGCAGACCCAAGTCCAGAGACGGGTTGACGGAGCTGAGGGAGTTAAGAGAAGAAAAGGTGGTATCAGTACAGCAGGGTAGGCTTTGTGTACATTTTACGGAATAAGACAATGGTGAGATACATAGGAAAGAGCACCACTGTGCTGGGAGTTTCACTTGTGAATTTTAGCTCCAGCTGTGTCATGAGCTGGCTGTGTGACACTTAGTCACTTGATCTAGATTTCTCATTACAAAATGGTGAAGGCTGGAGAGAGGAGAAGGCAAAGAATTGCATTAGGTGAGCTCAAGTCCTGACGCTGACTGCGTTAGGTACCTACACTTTATCCATTCTCCTTTCTTCTTTTTAGCAGAAAATCCCATATTTTGTTGGAGTAATGTGCCCAGCATTAAAAAAATTGGTTTCCCAGTCTCTCTTGTAGCTAAAAGGAGTCAGGAGACATAGCTCTGACTCAAAGAACTGTAAGTGAACACCAGCTAGCGAGTTCTGGAAAAGTTTTACTTTCCTGGTGCCACTTTTTCTTGATCACTCTGTTTCCTCTTTCTGCTTGGAATATGAATGTGAGCCTGAGAATGAGCAGCCATCTTGTGACCATGAAGCAACCACAAGCAGAAAAAATGGAATGAGCCTAGGATATAGGTGATGCTGTGGAGCTATGTCTACACTTTTTACTATGAAAAACAAACTCCTACTTGGTCAAGCCCCTATAGAAACATAAGATGCAGCCAAATTTCTCTCTTCCTCAGAGAGTCTATGAAACTTATAATTTAAATGCCACATGAGTTTTTTGAGTATTTCTTTAGATCTGAAAGGTGATTAATCATAGTAATAACATTAAAAAACAAGAAAATTTTCATTAGTGTCTCTCATTTCTTTCTTCACTGGGATGATTAGCAATTTGGTCAGGTTTAGGCATATTGAATACATTAGATACTTAAAAAAAAAACAAACAGTTTTTGTTGTTGTTGTTGTTGTTGTTTTGAGACAGAGTCTTCCTCTGTCACCCAGGCTGGAGTACACTGGTAGCATCATGGCTCACTGCAGCCTCGAACTCCCAAGCTCAAGCAGTCCTCCCATCTCAGCTTCCCAAGTAGCTGGGACTATAGGCACATGCTACTGTGCCCAGCTAACAGCTCTCTTTAGGTCTTAAGTGTCATCTCTTGGAGCCACAGATCTATAGACACAGAAAATGTAGTATTTAGCAGAGTTGCATAAAACAGCATTAGCTCCAGAAATCTTCACACATAGAGTGATTTGTTGGAGACTTCAGAAGGAAGCTCTAAACTCCTGAGTAGATTATCATAGTTCTCAATTGAGTGCAACAATATACTTAAAAGGAATTTTCTTGTTCATACCTGTGCAAAGTAAATATGTTTAGTACATAATTAAAAAAATTTACTTAACTTTTCATGAGGTGCTAGAGTGACTAACTGGACTTATTATGATGTTCTTGGTTTTTCCTCCTGCCTGATCACAGTTTCTCATTATCTATTCCTCTGGACACACATTTCATTCCTTACAGAATTATTTGTCCACAAAAGAATGAGTAATATTTCTCATTTGAAATGTGACATTGCTATATTTTTAAAGCAATACTGAATTGGACTATTTGAGCTGATCTGTGTCTTTAAATCTTACCTATTTTTATTGACCCCATGGAATTATTTCTCTAAGATGAAAGAAATTTTCCCTTCTCTGGCTAAACAATTTTAAATGCCCACCTAAATTTTAAAATATGCAATTACTCCCTCCAGCACGTAGCTCCTTCCAAAGGGACCCATTTCCTCCCCTTTCCCTGGGCTACTGCCATTTCCAGTAAGTTAGTAATGATCTCTCAAAACGTGATGATTCTGGCATGGCCAGCTCCCTCTAGAAAGGCAGAGTGTTCCCTTCCAGACTAGGGCTGTTCCTTTCCCCATGAGAACTGATATTCCTGGGGAGATAAATTCACTCTTTGCCCACCTGAAGTAAGATTTAAGATCTTATGATGTATTTTCCCCAATGTTCTGCTGAACTGTTGATCAAAGGCATCTGCTGGTTCTCTTGAGCCTGAACACTTACTAAGCCTAAGGCCATGTGAAACCTGGACACTAGCAGATCCCACCACATCTCATATCTTTAGCACCCTTGTGCATGGACCAAAATGCAAGGCCTGCTATTCATCTCTCCTCTAATCCAATTTCACTGATCTTCTGCTACTCCATCCATGGTAAGCAAACCCTTCTACAATCTCAAAGGCTTCACGCAATGTTCCCTCCATCTCCTCACCTTCCCAGAAACCCATCCTGGCACAGGGGGAACAGGTGAGGGGGAATGGAAAGAAAACTTGCCCTGTGACTTTGTGGGAAAAGACAATTTGCCCTCTTTCTCTGTAACCATCTCCAGGGAAGGCCACCTGCATAGTCAGGAAGTTTACTTCCTCTTGTCTACCAACTGCCTCTTTCAAACCATTATTCCATTGTGTTACCCTCTGCTGTGGCTCATTTCACCTGGCTCCTCCTCCCTTGTGGCAATCTTCTATCAACATCTTAATTATGCTTCCACATACCAATGGACACCTTAGTCGTTGTCATTCTCTCCATTTCACAATTTGCTATCAAAGGTCTGTATGGATTCATTCTATTTCATTCAACAATATTTTTGTTCAAATGTTAGAATATTTTATTCAAACCAGAGATACTCTACCTGTAATTTTAAATTCTAATTCCTTTTCTCCAAATAAAATATACTTTTCTTCTACCTTATTCCTGCCTCTTCTGCAGTCATGCAGAACTTTCATTCCCATGATTCCTAACTCTCTTTCAATTTGTGTCTATAATGTTCATTTCTATACCTCAGCAATCCACATCTTCCTTTTTTTATTTTACTAATGGTGCACAGCAACTCTCCAATCCTGGAACAATCCAATCTATCTCCATCCAAGGTTCTACATACCAGTCAGTGACACTGGCAAAAATCACACACATGTAAAGATAAATGCCAGACACATTTCCTGATGGTCTCTCAGTACTGCCTGGAAATCTTTGTTCTATTATCTTAGTTGAAACATTTCCCCATTCTTCACAAAGGCTACTTCAAATCTTCATCATTCTCCTTAAGCTCCCTCATTTCAACATCTCTGTTGGTCTCATTAGATGATCTTGTCTTCTAATTCATAAAAAATTAGAACCCATTAGACAGTAATTTGCTCAAATTTGTTCTATCTGACAGTAAGACAACCATGCCTAGATATCTCTTCTTATGTTGTAGCAAAGTAAATCTTCCATCTGTGAAAGTTTGCTTGTTTCACTTCTATTTTTCATCTCATTCTTTTCTACTTCTGGAAATGCTCACCTTTTGCTTTTGTTAACACTACTTATTACCAAATACCAACTACTTTGAAGATTCTTTCTGTTACTCAGCCCTTATGGTCTGACCTTTTCTATAATCATGCCCTTAGTGCTTTTACTTTGTATTCTGGGAGATATCATCCATCTTCATGACATGACCACAACTTGAATGATCATGACTCCCAAACTGGATCCCTGTCTAGGCCACTCTCAGGGCTTCCAGACACATAGTCATCTGCTTCCTGGACATCTCCCTTGGATGTCTCAGAAGTATCTCAATTTCAATATAACTATGACGGATATCATAGGTTGAGTCAAAACCCATTCTGATCTTACTTTTCCATACTTTGCTCTCCTAAAGAGAACACTAATAACATGTCTCCCCTATTTTTCTTACAACCAAGAGTGGCCACTGACACATTTCTGGTCAGTGAAATGTAAGTATAAACTTGCAGGGAATTGCAGAGAAAGCCTATGTTTTTCTGGTACAGAGGCTGTTCCTTTCTCCTCTCTTGTTTCTTCTCTGCTTGTGGAACAGGAAATTGATAGCTGGAAGAACAACAACTATCTTAAATTATGGAGGAAAGGCCAAAAACTTTGTGGAGACTTTAGTGCTGACATCCTTGATCTTCTGAAACCATTTTGATCTGTGTTGACATTCTTGATCTTCTGAAACCATTTTGATATGTGCTGATGTTCTTGATCTGCTGCAAACGTCTGCTTCTGGACATTTTATTGGATAAGAAGAAAATATCTCTTATTTGTTTAAGCTACTATTAGTCAGGTTTGTTGTTACTCACCCAACAGCTGAAATTGAACTTAAAAACATCATTCCAAAATCTGTTCCATCCCCAATAACCTCAATATTGTTGAGCTTGGAACATTCGGTGCCCAAGCCAGACATTTCAGTTACCCAAGTTTCCCTTCTCTTCATTGCCCCTAGCATTCAATCAATCACCAGATATTCATGTCAACTTTCTCTTCTTGATTTGTTTTTTTCTTGATTTCAATGGATACTATTTTGATCTGTGTCTTTATGTTCTTTTATCATGGGAATTGCCTTGACCTCTTAATGGGTCTCCTCTGCTACAGTTCTATGGACCACCCGTATGTCTATTTTCCACGTTGTTGCTAATGTCATCTTCCTGAAATGCAAAATTTTTAAACTGCCTTTGTTGCTTGAAATAATTCAAGAGATTGCATTGCATTCAGGATAAGGTTTGGCTGGTGTCCTCCTCTTTGGCTAATCTCCATCCAGTCTTCACCCCACACTCTGCTTGACTTAAATAACTTCTACTTTGTCCAGTGCTACTTTCTATGATGTTTCCATAAGGTTAACTGAAAGCATTTCATTTGCAAGGTCTGTTTTGAAGCACTCACGTTTCTTTTTTTAGGACATGCACTAAAAAATAAACATTTTAGAATAAGAGAAAAATTAAACTGCATAGAAAGATGAACTTAGTATAAGATGCACAAACATTGTGTTAGGGAATTTTAGCTTCCATCATTAGAAAATATTTCATCAGTTCCTGCCACAAACAAAAACATGGCACAAGTATACATATGTAACAAACCTGCACGTTATGCACATGTACCCTAGAACTTAAAGTATAATAAAAAAATTTCAATTTTTCAAATTTTCTTATAAATTAATTATGGTCAACTGAGAAGTTTCCTGAGTGCCACATACGATATATATTATGATAAGTACTGTAAAGTGAAAATCATGAAATATTTGGTTTTGAGATTTCTAATGGCTTCCCATTACAAGGACCTTCATTTCATTTCATTTCATTTATACTATGAAAGTCAATCTATGAGACTCATAATTTTGATTTTGAAACTTTTTTCTCCTTTTGGCAAGAAGACTGATTTCTTTCTTTTTTTTTTTTTTTTTTTGGAGACGGAGTCTAGCTCTGTCGCCCAGGCTGGAGTGCAGTGGCGCGATCTCAGCTCACTGCAAGCTCCACCTCCTGGGTTTACGCCATTCTCCTGCCTCAGCCTCCCGAGTAGCTGGGACTACAGGCGCCGCCATCTCGCCCGGCTAGTTTTTTGTATTTTTTAGTAGAGACGGGGTTTCACCGTGTAGCTCAGGATGGTCTCGATCTCCTGACCTCGTGATCCGCCCGTCTCGGCCTCCCAAAGTGCTGGGATTACAGGCTTGAGCCACCGCGCCCGGCCAAGAAGACTGATTTCTTAGACATATGCTAAGAAGCAAGATAACACATCCTGAGTTGTTTGTGATTCACATTGAAGATGTTTATCATGCAAAATATATCATATAGAGCATAACTTTCGGAGATATTTAAATATGGCCATTTATGCTATTTAGGATATAAGCATTTGTCTCTCTAATTTTTTAAAATTCTTTTAAAAATATCATATTCACAAATTGGGAAGGAGACATTAACAAGTCTATTTTAAAATTTCGTACAAATTTATGAGGTACATGTGAAATTTTCTTACATGGGTATATAATGCTTAGTGGCCAAGTCAGGGTATTTAAATTGTCCATCATCTGAGTATAATACATTTTTGTTAGCTGTATTTACCCTACTCTGATATCAAACACTGCGTTTATTCCTTCTGTCTAACTGTATGTTTGTACCCTTTAACCCACTGCTCTTCATCCTCCTCCCTTACCCCCATTCATTCTTTCCAGACTCTGTTATCTATCTTTTCACTCTCCACCACCATGTGATCAATGTTTTAGCACCCACATATAAGTGAGAACACATAATATTTGTCTTTTTGTGCCTGGTTTATTTGTCTTAAGATAATAACCTCCAGTTCCATCTATGTTGCTACAAATGACATAGTTTCATTTTTTATGGCCAAGTAATAGTCCATGCTCCACATTTTCTTTATCCATTCATCCACTGATAGGTACTTACGCTGATTTCATATCTTTGCTATTGTGAATAGTACTACAACATATGAGTGCAGGTATCCCTTTGATAAGTGGATGTTTTTTCTTCTGGTTATATACCCAGTAGTGGAATTGCTGGATGGATGGTAATTCTATTTTGGGGTGGTGGTGGGTTTTTTTTGCTTTTTTTTTTTTTATAGAAATCTCTATATCGTTGTCCATAGTAGCAGTACTAGTTTATATTCCCACCAATAGTGTATAAAAGTTCTCTTTTCTTCACATCCTTGCCAACATCTTTTCTTTTTTGTCTTTTTAATAATAGTCATTCTGACTGGAGTTAGATAATATCTCACTGTGGTTTTCATTTGCATTTCTCTGATGATTAGTGATATCAAGCATTTTTTTCATGTACCCACTGGCCATTTGTATGTCTTCTTTTGAGAAATGTCTATGCCTATATGTTGCCCACTTGTTGATGGAATTGTTTGCTTTTTTGCTTGTTGTTTGGGTTCCTTGTGTATTCTAGATATTAGTCCCCTGTCAGGAGAATAGTTTGCAAATATTTTCTCTCATTCAACAAGTTACCTCTTGCTTTTCTTTTGCTGTGCAGAAGCGTTCTAGTTTAATTAAGTCCCATTAGCCTATTTTTGGTTTTGTTGCCTGTGATTTTGAAGTTTTAATCAAATTATTTACCTAAACCAATGTCCAGGAGACCTTTCCCTAGGTTTTCTTCTAGTATTTTTACAGTTTCTGGGATTACATTTAAGTCTTTAATCCATTTTGAGTTGATTTTTGTGACAAATCTTAAGTAGTTTGCCAAATAAGAATTGTCTGTTCTGCTATAAGTTTATTTCAAAACTATTTTGCAAATCTCAGGATGAATATTAGGTGCTACTTGGAGTTCTAACCTGCCTTCCAACCTACCAGAAACTTAGTATAGATTTGTCAAGCTTCTCAGGGATAAAACTGGAGCATAATGATAATTGAAATAGATATATTTTTAAAGCATTTATTACATGCCTGGCATGTAAGTTATTTACACATGTTATCTTATTTTTTCTCACAACAACTCTTCCCTTCATTTTAGGAATAAGAAAATAGAAATGCTAAATTACCGAGAGGTAGGTTTTAAATGGAGGTCCATCTTACTTTATACTTCTGCCATTTCATCTTAATATATAGCTGACTTTTCTAAAAGCAGAGCAAATCATTGGTTTTATAGTCTAATCTCAATCTTCCTGTGAATTAATCTATACTTTGTCTTTCACCTTTACTCCATCTCCACTCCAATCCTAGTTGAAAGTTGGTTGTTTAAAATCAACTTGCATTGCTTTATGTCTTTTCAGGTACAGTCACACTGAGGCTGTTTTTGGTATAAATCCGTCCACTATGTAAACCCAGTTCAGAAAGTGTGTTACAATCTTTCTGTTTCTAGCACTTGTCACAGTCCTTGGCATATGATAAACATTCAAAACATGGCTCTTGATAGAAACTATTGTCAGTATATGGGATCAATGGAAGGAGAAGAAATGGATGGATGTAGGTGTGGGGCCCAGCTGCAGAGAAAGGGTCACTGAAATAGGGAAGAAAGGGGAGAACATAAGGGTAAACATGACCTATATAGCCAATGCTGGGTTTCTGCTAGCATGGATAGTTGGGCCACTGGAATGACCTCCAATATAGTTCTCGCTCTAATGTTTTTGAGTCTCTACAAAATAATTGTCTAAATAATTCCTATATGATATATTTAGCTCTAGAATTTTGTGTTTGTGGTTCTCCCTTTTGAGAAATTTCCAAATGGATTCCTTATACAGACTGGCATCTTGTTCTGAAGGAATGAATTATTTTCTATGTTTACATGGACTTTAAATTTAACAACTCTCTTTGCATCGTAGTCAATCAGCCACAAAATACTGAGTAGCTATTGTCTGATTCACAGCATCAGACATTCAATAAACATTTACAGAATAATTAGCTTAAGTTTACATTAGCAATAAATAATTAATGATAATCTATCTAAAATAGCCCTTGAGATACCACATACATCCCAAAATTGAATGTTTTTCAAGAAGAAAAGAGAGCCATTTATGTAAATTAATATTGAGAGATTTTTCTCTTTTATGGAGGGCATTTGAAATATCTGTAAAAATAATTGCATTTATATAAATTTAATCCACCAATTACACTGCTAAGACTTCATCCTACAAATATACTTTACAAAGTACACAAAGATAGATGTACAAGGAAATTGACTGGAGCACTTCATAAAATATTAGTAACACAAAACTAAACACATCTCAAGTGTCCATCAATACAAAACTGGTTAAATAACTTATACTACATTCAGATAATCAAATATTTTGTAATTCTTAGAAAAGATGGATGCAGAGGAAATCCATTCCAAGATGGCTGAACAGGAACAGCTCCAGTCTGCAGCTCCCAGCGTGATCGATGCAGAAGATGGGTGATTTCTGCATTTCCAACCTAGCCTCCTCTGGTGACACCCAGGCAAACAGGATCTGCAGTGGACCTCTAGCAAACTCCAACAGACCTGCAGCTAAGGGACCTGCAGCTAAGGGGCTGTTACAAGGAAAATTAACAAACAGAAAGAAATAGCACCAACATCAACAAAAAGGACATCTACAGCAAAACCCCATCTGTAGATCACCAACATCAAAGACCAAAGGTAGATAAAACCACGAAGATGGGGAGAAACCAGAGCAGAAAAGCTGAAAATACTAAAAACCAGAGCACCTCTTCTCCTCCAAAGGATTGCAGCTCCTCACCAGCAATGGAGCAAAGCTGGATGGAGAATGACTTTGATGAGTTGACAGTAGGCTTCAGAAGGCTGGTAATAAAAAACTTCTCCAAGCTAAAGAAGCATGTTCAAACCCATCACAAGGAAGCTACAACCTTGAAAAAAGGTTAAACGAATGGCTAACTAGAATTAACAGTGCAGAGAAGACCTTAAATGGCCTGATGGAGCTGAAAAGTATGGCATGAGAACTTCATGGCTCATGCACAAGCTTCAGTACCCAATTCAATGAAGTGGAAGAAAAGGTATCAGTGATTGAAAATCAAATTAATGAAATGAAGAGAGAAAACAAGGTTCGAGAAAAAAGTAAAAAGAAATGAACAAAGCCTCCAAGAAATATGGGACTATGTGAAAAGACCAAATCTACATTTGATTGGTGTACCTGAAAGTAATGGGGAGAATGGAACCAAGTTGGAAAACAGGATATTATCTCCAGGATATTATGCAGAAGAATTTCCCCAACCTAGCAAGGCAGGCCAACGTTCAAATTCAGGAAACACAGAGAACACCACGAAGATTGTCCTCAAGAAGAGCAACCCCAAGACACAAAATTGTCAGATTCACCAAGGTTGAAATGAAGGAAAAGATATTAACGGCAGCCAGAGAGAAAGGTCAGGTTACCCACAAAGGGAAGCCCATCACACTAACAGCGGACCTCTCAGCAAAAACCCTACAAGCCAGAAGAGAGTGGGGGCCAATATTCAAAATTCTTAAAGAATTTTCAACCCAGAATTTCATATCCAGCCAAACTCAGCTTCGTAAGTGAAGGAGAAGTAAAATCCTTTACAGACAAGCAAATGCTGAGAGATTTTGTCACCAATAGGACTGCCTTACAAGAGCTCCTGAAGGAAGCACTAAACATGGAAAGAAACAACCAGTACCAGCCACGGCAAAAACATGCCAAACTGTAAAGACCATTGATGCTATGAAGAAACTGCATCAATTAACAGCCAAAATAACCAGCTAACGTCATAATGACAGGCTCAAGTTCATACATTACAATATTAACCTTAAATGTAAATGGGCTAAATGCCCCCAATTAAGACACAAACTGGCAAACTGGATAGAGTCAAGACCCATCAGTGTGCTGTATTCAGGAGACCCATCTCATATGCAGAGACACACATAGGCTCAAAATAAAGGGATGGAGGAATATTTACCAAGGAAATGGAAAAAAAAAAAAAAAAAAAAGCAGGGGTTGCAATCCTAGTCTCTGATAAAACAGACTTTAAACCAACAAAGATCAAAAGGGACAAAGAAGGCCATTACTTAATGGTAAAGGGATCAATTCAACAAGAAGAGCTAACTATCCTAAATATATATGCACCCAATATAGGAGCACCCAGATTCATAAAGCAAGTCCTTAGGGACCTACAAAGAGATTTAGACTTTCACACAATTACAATGGGATATTTTAACACCCCACTGTCAATATTAGATAGATCAATGAGACAGAAGGTTAACAAGGATATACAGTACTTGAACTCAGCTCTGCACCAAGAAGACCTAATAGACATCTACAGAACTCTCCACCCCAAATCAACAGAATATACATACTTCTCATCACCACATAGCACTTATTCTAAAATTGACCACGTAATTGGAAGCAAAGCACTCCTCAGCAAATGTAAAAGATCAGAAATCACAGCAAACTGTCTCTCAGACCACAATGCAATCAAGTTAGAACTCAAGATTAAGAAACTCACTCAAAACGGCACAACTACATGGAAACTGAACAATCTGC
>NW_012114744.1:6819765-6820156 GCF_000951035.1 Colobus angolensis palliatus | reverse complement strand
AAACTGTCTCTCAGACCACAATGCAATCAAGTTAGAACTCAAGATTAAGAAACTCACTCAAAACGGCACAACTACATGGAAACTGAACAATCTGCTCCTGAATGACTACTGGGTAAATAACAAAATGAAGGCAGAAATAAAGATGTTCTTTGAAACGAATGAGAACAAAGACACTGTGTACCAGAGTCACTGGGACACATTTAAAGCAGTGTGTAGAGGGAAATTTATAGCACTAAATGCCCACAAGATAAAGCAGGAAATATCTAAAATGACACCCTAACATCACAATTAAAAGATCTAGAGGAGCAAGAACAAACAAATTCAAAAGCTACCAGAAGGCAAGACACAACTAAGATCAGAGCAGAACTGAAAGAGATAGAGACACAAAAAA
>NW_012114744.1:6812635-6814230 GCF_000951035.1 Colobus angolensis palliatus | reverse complement strand
AGAAAATGTGGCACATATACACCATGGAATACTATGCAGCCATAAAAAGGATGAGTTCATGTCCTTTGCAGGGACATGGATGAAGCTGGAAACCATCATTCTCAGCAAACTATCACAAAGACAGAAAACCAAACATGCATGTTCTCACTCATAGGTGGGAATTAAACAATGAGATCACTTGGACACAGGGCAGGAAACATCACACACAGGGGACTGGCAGAGGGTGGGGGGCTGGGGGAGGTATAGCATTAGGAGAAATACCTAATGTAAATGATGAGTTGATGGGTGCAGCAAACCAACATGGTACATGTACCTATGTACCAAACCTGCACGTTGTGCGCTTATACCCTAGAACTTAAAAGTATAATTAAAAAAAGATGGATATAGAGTGAAGATATGGAGATATATATATATATATATAAAAGAAAAGTTATTAAAAGCAGTAAAGTAAATTGCAGAACACAATGTATACTATGATCTTATTTAAGTAAAATAAAGTGTTAGTATATATACTTGATTGTGAACACATAAGTTCTGGAATGATACACAAGAAATTCTAAATAGTGGATCTCTTAGAAGATTAAGAATAGAAGGCCAGAGATGGAAAGGCAAAATGTACTTTTACTTTTAATTTTACATGCTTTAATATTTTACCATTAGTATGAATTATGGTTACATTTTTAAAACTACAATTTAAAAAATATTATTTAAGATGTTAAAGCAGAATAATAGAAGAGAACTGATAGCTCTTTGAGGTTGTATTTGTTTCCTAGGGCAACTGTGACAAAGTACCATAAATTAGATGGCTTAGAACAAATCTAAAATTAATGGCTTTCAGTTCTGGAGGCCAGAAGTCCAAAATGGAGGCATTGGCAGGTTTGATTCCTACTAAGGGCTATGTAGGACTTGCAGCCTGTACAGCCATTTAATACTGTCTTGCTTTCACAAACTTATAGTCTATCCAAGGAAACGTAAGAATTAGTTAAGTAAATGTTCCAGGTAGAGGGATGAGGACCTGAAACATGCTAGAGCTGGGTGAAAACACGGCCCTTCAAGTTCAGAGTGGACAATGCTCAGAGACCGGGATAGGAAGTGGGTAGAAATTAGTCACATTAATTTGGAATCATCATTTCCATGCTTGACTCATTCTAATGACACAGAGTTCTTGAATGTGACAACAAATTAAGCTTCTTCCACTTTGTTATGTTTAAAAATTCTTACCAGGTAAGTCTCTAAACTCTATTTCCTTTTATAAAACTTATAAAAACTTTTTACTAAGTAGCTGGTTTTTAAAATATAGGACAAAATTAAATTATCTTTACTGAGGAGTAGGAAACATCTTGACTTTTACTTACAATTCATTCCAATAAAAATCGTCAGTGAACAAGGTTTACCAATGTAATCACCTTACATTGAGTTTTAAGAAAAATGTACGACTAAGATGGCCGAATAGGAACAGCTCCAGTCTCCAACTCCCAGCGCGAAGGACACAGAAGACCGGTGATTTCTGCATTTTCAACTGAGGTACTGGGGTCATCTCACTAGTGAGTGCCGGACAATCGGTGCTGGTCAGCTGTTGCAGCCCGACCAGCGAG
>NW_012114744.1:6761331-6809505 GCF_000951035.1 Colobus angolensis palliatus | reverse complement strand
GCTATGCACATGTACCCTAGAACTTAAAGTATAATAAAAAATAAAAAAATAAAAAAAATAAAAAAATAAAAATTAAAAAAAAAAGATTTGCCTATTCTAGGACATATAAATGGAATTTTGTATGAATGGAAAAAAAAAAGAAAAATGTACGACTACTTACGTTATTCTTTTTTGTGCAGAAAATTTGCCTAAAAACATGGCTTTAAAAATTGATAAGCTTCAATGCTGGGTGTTATCCTGTTTTAGTGAGAGATTACAAATATGTTTTAGTTGTATCAAAAATAATGGCACTTGAGGTTGCGCAGAGGATAGTATATACAGCTTCCTTTGCTGTTTATTTTTGGAATGCATAGTCTTACTTATAACACATTAGAATCCACCTAGTAATGAGCCATCATAGAATGTGACACAGTTGTGTGTTTCTTCCCTAAACAAATATCCGCTGAAAAGTGGTTATACATTATACTATGAAATAATTTTAAGTTAGTCTGCAAGGAACTCAGGAAGGAGGGAAATTGAAGCAAATTACAAGCAAATGAATTAGTTCTACTTAATTAAATATATTAATACGACCCTAATATTGGAAATATTTCTTTACATTTCTCATGCATTCCAAATCTCTGAGCTAATATAAAGTTTTTTTTCTTTTTCAGTCTTCAAATTAGCCAGGATGGGGCCAATGTGGTCCTGCTTGCTGCAGTCCATTCTAAAAGACATCCTGTATTCTCCATTTGGGAATAAAAGAGTCTCTGGTTTTTGTAGAATTTGGACTGGAAAATCTAGTGAGATGAAGCCTGTGAAATGCCTAATGCTGCCCACTTCCAGTGAGGTAGAAAACCTAAGGAAAGCAGCCTTTGTTGTGGTTTCTCAGCACTTTTGGTTTTGGTTCCAGATGGAATCCAGAAGGGTAAATATGAATACAAATGAACAAAAGAATGAATTCATACGCTCAGATACAACATTCACTTCTTTTTGACTTGCGAACAAAGAAATATAGTGTTGGAACTGTGTGTTACTACTTTGGGTTCTCTCATACTTTGAAGAATCTAGATCAGTTTTGGACGTGACAAAATAATAAGAACAAGAAAAACGTATTTCATATTCCAAAGGAGCAAATCTGTTTTTGTAGGTTGAAGCAGAAATAGTACTGATTGGAAATAGGTAATAGGTTGAAGAGATTTTAAAAGACAACGTTTTTTTCATTTTTTTAGATTATACTTTAAGTTCTGGTATACATATGCAGAATATGCAGGTTTTTTACATAGGTATACATGTGCCATGGTGGTTTGCTGCACCCATCAACCCATCATCTACATTAGGTATTTCTCCTAATGCTATCCCTCCCCTAGCCCCCTACCCCACTACAGGCCCCAGTGTGTGGTGTTCCCCTCCCTATGTCCATGCGTTCTCATTGTTCCACTCCTCCCACTCGTGAGTAAAATTTTTAATTGATGTATACTTGCCAACAATGGTGACACCAAACAACAACAGATGTTTGCCACCTGTTAAGCAGTAAGTAGGTTTGCCCAGGAGATATTGATCACTCATACTTAAAATAATTGCTGTTATAAATACTTCAGCATGGATGGACTGTCCCACATATAAATAGTTTGCTAATAAAGCATATGAGGTTGTAATCCTTAAAGATGTTAACTGGTAGGGAATCTTATGCCTGAGTGGCACTACTAATAGAGTTGAATATTTAATAAAAGATGCAGCTGCATTAGTTTTGGGCACCATGTGGACATTTCTTGTCTACAATTAGTAGGTGGGTGTAAAAGTAATGGCAATTTTTGCCATTGCAAGTAAGGGCTTTGGGAGTCCAAGACAGACATATCACCTGAGGTCAGGAGTTTCAGACCAGCCTGGCCAACATGGTGAAACCCTGTCTCTACTAAAAATACCACAAAAAGAAAAAAATTAGCCAGGCATGGTGGAGGGCGCCTGTAATCCCAGCTACTCAGGAGTCTGAGGCAGGAGAATCACTTGAGCCTGGGAGGCAGAGGTTGCAGTGAGCCGAGATTGTGCCACTGCACACTAGCTTGGGTGACAGAGTGAGACTCTGTCTCAAAAAAAAAAAAAAAAAAAAATTAACAAAAACCACAATTGATTTTGCACCAACCAAATATCTTGGTAACTGCTACATAAACACCCCTATATGCACACACCTACACATGCACACACACAGGTACACACCTCCAATGACCCTTAAACTGTGGAATTTTGAAATGTGAAGGAAACAAACATTTACAAACAAGTTTTACTTTTCTCCAGTCACAGTGGTATATGAATTTCTTCTACACAGGCTTTCAGGTGCTGTGAGGTGCTGGCACATGTAATACAGATGAGGCCAGCACACTAAGAAGAACATTTGGGAATGAATCATTGTGGTAAGTGTTGAAGACACCAGCCAGACAGCATGCCCTATCAAGTCTGTCACAGCTTTCCAAAGCATTTCATAAATACCCCCAAAACTTTAAGAATAAAAACAGACTAACCAGTGAACTGAAGCATATGCCAGAGTTCATTTAATGCTTTAATATGATTAAATGGCCAACAGATGCCTTTAGGAAATGGTTATAGAAAATACAAAACAATGACATCTTCCAATGGTATATCTTGGCTTAGAGAAAAGCAGAACTAGTTAACATAGAATAGCTTATTTACATGGAACTGTGTGGATGCAAATATATAGATATATATCCACTGTATTTTTTAATGGAAGTATATTTCCATTGAAATCACAAGCTTGGCTTATAAAAGCCTTTGACTGCTTGACCCTTAGAACAAATCTGGGTCTTACCCCTGCCCTTGTGGAAAGTAGGAAGCAAAAACTGTGGCCAGGCATAGTGGCTCATGCCTGCAATCTCAGCTACTTGGGGGGCTGAGAAAGGAGGACTGCTTGATCCAAGGAGTTTGAGTCTAAGGTCATCTACGATTGTGACACTGCACTGCACTCCAGCTTGGGTGACAGGGAGATAAAAATAAAAATATAAACCACCAAAACTGCACAACCTCTCAATTAGGGAATATTCTCAAACAACCACTTCCAGATAATAAGGAATAATTCTCCAAAATAAAAGCAAGGTTCAAAAGAGTTACTCCAAGAAACGTTAACAGTTGAGCAAACCAAAGAACATATTCCCTGTTGGAACAGGGAGTCTGTAAATCCTGCCACCGAATATGATAATTGCTGTGCGCAACTGACCACCATATATTTTCCATTCCTTTCTTATCTGAATGGGAGTTTTCTTTGAGGTTATTCTCCTTATAGAGTATGAAGTGGATGTGGCATATAATTTGTCTTTTTGGCTATAAGTGACTGGATAACAAGGAAAAGCTTCCAGCATCCAGTACATCTCCCAGAAACCTTAGACTCTGAACTGGATGGTCTCCTTTGGGGAGAATAGGGATTCTATGTAGAGTTCTATATAGACTCCCACCTGTCTGGGTAGGTGGGAGTCTAAAGCCAGAGAGAAAGGTTCTAGCAGAGCCTATTAATTTCACCCCAGTATTCTTTCTCCCCTTCTTTCTTTTAATAATAGAACTCAGGAGGTTTAGCTGGACACGTGGCAACTGAATTAGAGGACATTTCCCTACCCCTCTTGCAGATATGTGTGGCCCTGCAACCAAGTACTAAACAACAGAATGTGAGCAAAAGTGAATTTTGAGTCACATCCTTCAAAAGGAGGGTGCTTGCCTTTCACTTCCCTCCTCCTTTTCCTTATGGCTGGGAGATGGCAACAAGGCATGCAGACACTTTGGACCAGAGATGGAAGTCATGCATACAAGACAGCAGAACTGTCTAGCCAGGCCTGGGCTACTCGTTCCTATACTGTTACAAGAGGGAAATACTGTTCTATCTTATTTAAATCACTATAATGTAGGACTCTTCATTATATCAGCTTATCCTATAACCTAACTATCTAGAAAGTTGTAGAGGGTAAGACTTTAAGAGTGTAGACTGAGGTTAGATGGCCCAAATCTGAGCAAGGCTATGCCACTTACTAGCTGTGTGGTCTTGGGCAAGTTGCTTAGTCTCTTTTTGCCTTAATTTTCTTATCTGTGAAATTGGGAAAATAAGAGTACTATTATTATTATTATTATTGCTATTACTGTCATTATTATTTTTGAAACAAACTTCCCACTTAATACTTACTCAACTAAAAGCTTATAATTAAAAAATATGTAAGACATATTTTTAAAAACTCACTGGTGCCTGAGTAAATTAAGATAATTTTAAATTTCACAATAATCCCAGAATCTTAATTTTGTGTTAAATTTCATTAAAAGGGTTGGTGTCAGTTGGCATTCTCCCATACTAATACTTTTTTGAAGAGATTTGGACTACTTCAAATTATATGTCATATCAAATAAATAATGATATGAAGACAAAGCTTAATTAACACATTTATTAAAAACTGTGCTCTAGAACCTTGCTACATCAACAACCAAAGTTTATCTTTGTTAAAAATATGTAACTTCAGACCACAGCTACTGTGCAATTCACGTATCTGGGATGATATTCCCAGATAAAGTATGCAGTTTCCCTGGCCTTGAAGTCTAATTTTCTTGATTTTCTTTACATTTAAATATGTTGTTTTTTAAAATTTATGAAAATAAAATTATATTGCTCATAGACTTCAGTTTCCAGTTGCAATAATAAATGCTTGCTAAACTGTTTATAGGCTCTCATCTAATCCACCTATGTCTAATGACTGAGTATAGGGCCTGACTTACAGGTGTTTATTACATGTTTGTTGCATTAACAGATAGAAATGTGAGTCCAACTGACACATGAAACAGAGCCAAAAGGATGGAGCTGGGACACTAGGCTTCTCTGGAATATGCTTTCACTAGCAGAGCTCACCTGTCATAACCATAAATGTATGGCATCGGAACATGGTTGAAAGTTAGACACAGAGGGGTAGAAGAAAGGGCCTGGCAGTCTACATGCACACACAATGGCAGAAGAGTAAAGGCTTGCCTTCCACTATTAATGCAAGTTAAGTGTGTGCAACCAAGTGACATATGAAATATGGTCTGCTGCAAAAATGTATCCCATTACATGTCTTAATGTTATAAATTATATCTCTCATTGAAGCTTTACTAGTAATTATTTAGAGTTGAAGAATTTTTCAAAGATTACTCACTGATCACATGCTATACATCCACAGTTAAGCTCAACGCATGCTAAAAGGAGCTAAATTCTGCCCAGAAATGCTAATGCTTTCAAAACTGAACATTCAGACTACTATGGCCTTGTGAGATTAAAAAGTTAATATTCATTTTTAGTTCAAACATATTCTGACAATGTAAAAATTATAAACCTATGAAACACACTTGTATCTATGACTTGGCAGTCCTTTCTATGTGCAGTCTCACATTTTTATACATGTTTATAATATCTTTAAAATACTCTAAAGAGAGGCCAGGTGCAGTGGTTCACACCTGTAATCCCAACACTTTGGGAGGCCGAGGTGGGTGAATCACTTGATGTCAGGAGTTCGAGACCAGCCTGGCCAATATGGCAACACCCCATCTCTACTAAAAATACAAAAAATTAGCCACACATGGTGGCATGCGCCTGTAATCCCAACTACTCGGGAGGCTAAGGCACGAGAATTGCTTGAACTTGGGAGGTGGAGGTTGCAGTAAGCCAAGATTGCACCACTGCACTCTAGCCTGGGTGACAGAGTGAGACTCCGTCTCAAAAAAAATAATAATAATGATAAAATACTCTAAGAAGCAGCCTTAAAGGTCACTATCCTATGATATTTATTAATGACACAGAGAAAAATGAGAATTTACAGTGAAGAAACCCAGCAAACACTACCCTCATCATGTCAGTAAGATAAATACATCGCTTCTGTAGCATTCTTGCCACAAATATATAACTTCATTTAATCAGCAGAAAACAGTAAGTAATTCCAAACTGTGAGGCATTCCACAAAATAACTGACCTTCACTCTTCAAAATGTCTAGATCATGAAAGATAAGGAAAGACTGTGGAATCATCACACACTAGAGAAGAGTAAGAGGCATGATAACCAAAAGTAATGTGGGTCCTAAACTGGATCATGGAACAGAAAAATAACAGTAATGAAAAAACTAGTGAAATGCAAATAAGGTGTTTGGTTAAGTAAATAAATTGTACCAAGTTTAATAGCTTAGGAATTCTAAACGTACCATGGTCATGCAAGATGTTAACATTAGAAGAAACTGGGGAAGAGTATTTGAAAAGTTTCTGTAACTCTAAATTAATATTAAAAATTAAAAGAGGAGCACAATTTGATAGTCATATTTTGGTGCTCTTTTGAAGGTAAAAATGTATTAACAATAGAATAATATTCTAATCAGTAAGAGCACAGTTTTGTGTGAAGTTTCCTACAGCAGAGTAATGGTTCTGTGTAGTCACATCTTACTGGCATCCATGGGTATCCCATTGCATAGATTGTGATCTACAAGCATTTGCTCTTTAAAAATTGTGGGAATTACAGGAGGACAGTCAATAAGCTAAAGAAGACATAAGGTACACCTAACACTTAAAGAGTGTCTCTTAAACAGTTGACAAGGAGAAAGGGAAACGCCATTTATAAAGAACTTGGTTATGCCAAGCCCCGGGGTAGGAACTTCAGATGCACTATGGCATTGAATCTTTGTAGCTGTTTGAGGCAGATATTATCATTCTCATTCAGTAGATGAGGAAACAAAGGTTGGAAAGTTTGGAGGAAGCTTTTCTTGGAGGCACACAGCTTAATAAGTGGAACAAATAGGGTTTGAACCATGGGTTTATCTGACTTCAAATCCATGCTTCATAGACTGAAAAATAAAACAAAATAGAACAAAACACACTGTACTAAGAAACAAAGGTTGTGTTTGTGAAACATTTATGGACCAATTAAATCTTCATCAGGGAAGACTCTTTTGTCATGGCTACAGATGGCATCTTTAAACATAACCAGCTGCGCTTTAAAATGCTTACAGTTGGTCAGAAGTGAGACTAAGCCAGAGTGTACATAAATCAGACCAAATGCATCCCCTCCCCTGGAAAAAAAGTCTCAACCCACCTTTCCACTTCATGCAGGGTCACTCATATAATTTCCACTTTTGGATAATAGTGCATTAGAAAATCACTTATTAACTAAAGATTTAAAATAAATTCCCATGGTAGGCAATGAAAAAAATATTTACATATTTGTGCCTGTCATCAAGGAAAATATTGGACTTAATATGATTTTCAAAATCATCAGTACTCATTTGTCATGTGTTTTTAGTTCTCCAAAGAAGTTTACAGTTTATGACATTTATTCATTTTTTTTCCAGTGGATTCCTTTAACAGACATTTGTTTAACATCTATGTGAGCCTGCCACAGCCCCTGCCCTCATGGAGTTCCAGAAGAGAAAACAGATATGTAAACACATGATTGCTGCAGAGAGTGATAAATGCTGTAATGAAGATTGCTCTGGACACAGTGTTGGCACAAAAGAACATGGTCAGCTCGAGATGCTTTAGTTCAAACTTGAAGTATATTGAAGTTTACCGGGAGGATAGGAGGTTGACAGGCTTTCTAAGCAGAGGAAACAATGGAGACGGGAAGTGGGGCCTAAAGCAATTGATCCTCTCCTATACCTCCACCTGCAAAGCAGTGGGCATCCTTTGTCTCTTAGACTTACCGGACCCTGATTTATAAATTGCAAATTTTTCTTCCTGACTGTGAATGTTAGCTTGCAATTCAGTCCTTAGCCATAAAATACACAAGACAGTCTGGAACAGATTGGCAATGGGTTTTGTCTAGTTGCATTTGGGGACTGTGTAAAGCATATGGTGTCAGTTACAAAACTCTGAAGCAGTTTGTTCAGAACCCAACACGGCCATATCAGTTCAGGCTCTGATATTGTCAGTTAACATTAAGCATGCCCAATAAGGCATTGACATTTTCCTATGGAAGATATGCTATCATCTTTGCCATAAGATGCAAAATTAGGGGTTGTCCATCTTAATGGAGGAACTTAAGACACCATGGCCCCAGTTACAAAATAAGGTGTACTGAAGAAACGTCAGGATACTAGAGTGTCATTTTAGCTTGTCTTAAATCCCTCCTGGTTTTACGGTAGCTCACTATTTCCTGAACTTGAGTGCTGTTGCTGTGATTTGATCATTACTATTAAGCAGTTGTCACAATTCCCTGTGTAGGGTAAAATGACTCTTTTATTCAAGGCCAAGTCTGGCAAGTCTGTTCTTATAGATCACATACTTCTAAGTCTCCACCGTTTTCACTTTAAAAAGCTGAGGCTGCGACTCTACCCCAGGTTGCCTCTCTCCACTCAGCTGAAGTCACCGGGTTTCCCTCCTCTGTCACATGCTCAGCAGATCTGCCTTCTGCCATTGATTCTCAACAATCCACAGCCCCGTGGTAGTTCAAGCTGATCTCCAGAATATGTCACGTATCTGCATTGGTCCACAGCTGCTCTGGGATCCTGCTGTCCCAATCAGATATGCTTGCCTGGACTAGCAGAACTGAGCTAACACTGCTTTAAAGACAGAGGCCTGGCTTTGTTTTAGAATTTTGTAGTTGTTACTCTGCCCAGCTGGAATACTGTGTGGATCTTCTGCTTTATCGTTAAAAGGCCAACTGTGTTTTAAGGCTCCAGTGAATTGGCTAATTTCAACAGGTCAAAACCAAAATGGATGTAGCATTAGACGCTACTGATTCCCAGTGAGTCCCCCTGCCTTGCCCCAGCTGTTCCTTTTAATTGGAAATATGTATATCACAGAATAGTTTAATGGTTAAGGCTACTAATTGGGGAAAAAATACTATCTAGTAAGATAAACTGTTCAATAGGTTGGTCATTATTTTTTATCTTTCCCTATGGTTTTACATAAAGTTTCAAAAGCCTATTTTAATTGTACTCTAAAAGGTTTATGGAAATAAGAATGATATAATAATTCTTAGAAAGGTCTTATATTTCCCAAATTATGCTCCATGAAATACAGTTTTTTTGGAAGTTCGTAAAGTTAAGAATGGTGTAGATCAACTAAACTAACGTTTCCTTTATTGTGTGTTTTAATTTTTTTATTTTTGTGGGTACATAGTAGGACACTAATATACAATACTTGTAGGATACATGAGATTTTGATATAGCCAAACAATGTGTAATAATCACATCAGGGTAAACAGGGTATCCATCACTTTGAGTATTCATCATTTCTTTGTGCTAGAAACATTTCAATTGTACTCCCTCAGTTATCTAGAAATATACAATAGATTATTGTAGACAGTAGTCACTCTTGTGCTATCAAATACTAGATGTTATTCATCTATCTAAGTACATTTTTGTATATATTAACCATCCCCATTTCCCACTCTCCAACCCCCCACCCTTCCCAGTGTCTGGTAACCACTATTCTACTCTATCTCCATGAATTCCATTGTTTTAATTTTTAGCTCCTGTGAATGAGTGACAACATGCGAAGTTTGTCTTTCTGTGCCTGGTTTATCTCATTTTGCATAATGTCCTCCATTTCCATCCATGTTGTTGTAAACGCCAGGATTTCATTCTTCTTTATGGCTAAATAGTGTTCCATTGTGTATGAGTACTATACTTTCTTTATCCATTCATCTGTTAATGAACACTTAGGTGGATTCCAAATCCTGGCTAAAGTGAATAGTGCTGCAATAAACACGGGAGTGCAGCTATCTCTTCTATATACTAATTTCCTTTCTTCTGGCTATATACTCAGCAGTGAGATTGCTGGATCACATGATAGTTCTACTTTCAGTTTTTTGAAGAACCTCCATAGTGTTCTCCATAGTGGTTGCACTAATTTACATGTCCACCAACAGTGTGTAAGGGTTCTCCTTTCTTCACATCCTTGCCTCCCTTTGTTGTTACCTGTCTTTTGGATAAAAGCCATTTTAAGTAGAGTGAGATGATATCTCACTGTAGCTTTGATTTGCATTTCTCTGATGATCAATGAGGTTGAGCACCTTTTCATATACCTGTTGGTCATTTGTATGTCTTCTTTTGAAAAATGTCTATTCAGATCTTCTGCCCATTTTGAAAAACTGGATTATTAGATTTTTTTTTCTGTTGTTGTTTGCCCATTTTTAAATTGGATGATGAGACTTTCCTCTATTGTTGTTTGGGCTGTTTATATGGTTTATATGTTCTGGTTATTAACTCCTTATCAAATGGATAGTTTGAAGATATTTTCTCCCATTCTGTGAGTTGTCTCTTCACTTTGATTATTGTTTCCCTTGTTGTGCAGAAGCTTTTAAACTTGATATGACCCCATTTGTCCAGTTTTGCTTTAGTTGTCTGTGCTTTTGGGGAATTGCTCAAGAAATCTTTGCCCAGACCTATGTTCTGGAGAGTTTCCTCAAATTTTTTTTTAGTAGTTTCATAGTTTTGAGTCTTAGATTTAAGTCTTTGATTCATGTTGATTTGACTTTTGTGTATAGCGAGAGATAGGGGTCTAGTTTTATTTTTCTACATATAGATATCCAGAACTAAACTAACTTTTGGCAAAAATTTTTAAATAGCTGCCTAATTTCACTGTCAGTAGTAAGATGTTCCACAAACAAATTTTTATAGTTCCATAAAGCTGACTATAAAAATATGTGAAACAAGTTGACATTGCTTATATGGAAGCTAATTCAGCCATCTCAGAGAACTTTAATTTCCTGAGGAGACAATTATTTTTGATGACATATCTTTAACTGTCTGTCAAAGAACCTACAGCCAGGAGAATCTATATAACTGAGTCAGCTGTTCCAATGACTACTTATATAAAAACACTGACCTGAGAAATCACGTGAGACCATTTATTCGATGATGGATCGTTAGTGAAAAAATCAAATATGGCAACAGGGACCAAAAGCAAAAAGAAAATACCACAGAGCTGTATGGAAACAATTGTCATCCATTTACTATTTTCTTAAAATTATAAACAAAATAAATATTTTGTGATGACAGATATCTATCTGGCACAACAACAACAACAAAAATCACTCCTGGGACTGAATAAGATCTTGAATTAGCTGCAAGCTTTCGTTTTACCATAGGTCACACATTATTCATGTGCTATACTCATGTATTCTGTGAATACATCCATTTCTTTGTTCATGTATAGCAATTTTCCTGCACATCATTATTCAGGCTGTGAACTATGTTAGTAGATCAATTTTTGAAACAGGATTCCTTTTTGGAAAAATATTAATCATATTTTACATGCTGCATCAGATGCTGCCCCTTGTTGTACCCCTAACCTTGATCATACACTATGCAGTTCTCCTGTGAAACTCACTGGAATGCAGAACGCTGGAAACCAGAGTCATTGTGACAAGGGTGGCATGGTGACAAGAGAATAGACGGATTTAGATCTAATATTATTAGTAGCACAGTGGTTAAGTGTGGGGCTATTGAGTCAGACTAAATAATTCAAATGTTTACCATTCACCCTCTTTGTGACCCCATACAATTCCAACCCATTGTTGCCTCAGTTTCCTCCTCTGCGAAGGGCTGCCTTATAAAATTGTTCAGAGGATTAAATGAAAGGATACACGTAAAGAACCTAGAACCATGCATGACAAATAGTGAGGGCTCAATAAATGTGACCATGATTGGAATTAAAGTCCTACTCTGTGCCACTAATCACACTGTGTACCTTATACAACATATCTGTGAATTAGACAGCATAAGTTTCATTTAATAGATATTGTGAACAAATGGCAGTGCTTGAGGAATTTAGCTGGTATTAGTCAGTACTATGTTTCGTATGCATACTATACACATGGTATCCATTACATATGCATATATGTCATATATAAAACAAAATTAAGCTGTACGTTACATACGGTAGCCATTTATTATTTTTTATCCTGATAATATGCCATGGACAAGGTGGGAGGATTTTAATGATCATGGGGGTGGGGTGGGCTATCTCAACATAATTAGATTTGCATACTTAAAACATACAAAAGCTGGATGGAAGCCAAGTGAGTCTAGAGGTAGGAAAGTGAGTTAGGAGGGTATTATAAATTGTTCAGGGGAAAGGTCATGAAAGTCTGCATTAGGTTGGTGGGGAAGGAGCCAGGATACGAGATGTGTAAAAGGAAGTTATGAGCACTGAAGGAGAGGGGGAATAATCTAGGATAAGTTGGAAATCTTTGGGTAACTGGCTAGACAAATGAGAAGAGTTTGGGGTTCCAAAAACACACTCATTCCTCTTCTCAACCAAACAAATTTGTGTTTTCTTTGCTGCAGTGTCATAACGCTTTTATCAGACTTATTGTGCTTTATCGTAATACATTTGGATTTTCCCCAAGACCTCATAAACCTAGACAGCACACGAACAATAGCATCTGTTGAGTCAATATAGGTTTTAAGTCACATTGGCCTTGTTCAATATATGATATGTGTTAAGACATATACTTTATCAATACTAAATTTCAATTCTCTCCCAGCTTCTTGGCATGTAATGATATCCTTTCTTGGAAATAAGAAAACCTGAAATTAGTGCTATTAGAAAGAAGAATCAATAACTCTAAGTGACATATATAAATCAATGAAACACTTCCCTGTGCAATTTTTCTCACTATGTCACAGGACTGGGATGACCATTTGTTTTGTATTTTTTACTTTAACATATAATGATGTTAACTAGCATTAGTGTTGGTGAGACTGTGGGGAAACAGGCACACTTATACATTGTTTACAGTAATTAGCAGAGCATATTAAAGTTTAAAATTCTCACTTAAATTTTTTTTAAATTCCACTTCTAGAAATCTTTACTATAGAAATGAGTACAAGATTAAAAAGATTTCTATGTAAGATGATGGTCACTGTAACAATATTTATGGTAGCAAAGCATAAGAAAATCTGAATGTATGTCAATAAATGACTAAATAGATAAATACAGTACATTCATATAGTGAAAGATTATGTAGTCATTTAAAAGAGGAAGCTAATTTCATATCTCTTGACCTGAAAAAATGTGCAAAATATATTAAATTGGAGAAAAAAGAAAGTTGCAGGCCACTGTTATAGCATTGTTTCATTTTTATTTTAAAATACAAATGTTAAGTGGTGTGTATATAAACATATCAGTGTCAGTTTGGACAAAATCTTGAAGAATATACCCTCAACTGTTATATGCTCTTTAACCTCAGAGCATAGAGTGACTGAGTATCATGGGATAGGTGGAGAACAGATGTTCACTAGGTATTTTACATGTTTTTTTTTAAAGTGGTGGGATTACGAGTAATTTGTTTTTCTTTCTTCAGTGATTCTCAGTATTTCTTTAGCCATTAAAAAAAGATAAAAACAAATTAGTATGTACTGATCTAGAAAGATATTCATAATATTGTAAGTAAAAAATGTAGGTTACAAATAAGTTTGTATTGAATTGTATCATTTCTTGGTAAATATTTATAATAATACAAAGGATAGATGGATGTATACCAAACATATATATATGTCTGGGGCAAGGTTAGAAAGAACATGCAGTGATTTCTTACATACATTTTGTATTATTTGTAATAAAAACAATAAAATATTAAAACAGCCATTAATAAAAGGTCATCATACCTGTTTTACATCTTAGAAACGTGCTTTAAAAGTTAATCGATTTTAGTAAAGAAAACTATATTCTAATTAGATTAGTAGCATTTTCCATTATGCAAAATATCCTTCTGTAAAGTGAATTAACTTTTCGTGATATTAATATTCACAATGTCTGGCTGCCCATTTTGGCCTAGTTAATGCTTGCCTTTTGGAGAAATAGAGGTCAAATTTCTTAATTAACTGTCTAAAACTTATTGAGAAATGTCATTATTTTGCCTTCATGAGGATCTCAAGGAAGGCTCTGTGCCCCACTTCTATGCATTTGGTCGCTCTTTTCCTTTTTGAATCAGGGGTATTCATCTTCAGCAGTTGAAACTCTTTGAATGTTGACATAACGTAGATTTCAAGGTGGAAGAAGGGAGGTTACTGATGCCTGTACTTACATAGAGGAAGCAGATTCCTACATTTGCCTGCATACAAAAATCCTGAAAAAGCAGCTGGCTACTACTAAGTGCTTCCCTGTCCGTGGAATTAACGTCCTTTCTCATGGACATTAGGACCTATGTTCGGAAAAAAATCAGTTTTTGTCATCCTGTTTAGGGTAATAAATGAATTGGCTGGGCACCCTTCAGCTTTTTACTTGCTTCCACTCCATGTTTTAAGGAGCCTTTTAATTTCTGAGCATTTAAATTACATTAATTACATTTGAACTGAACGGGTTCTTACAGTGTCTTGTGCTTGCAAAATGTTCAAAGGGAGAAAAGTGTTAGCTCAGGCCTTGCAATCCTAGAGCTGAGTGCAGCTGAGAATTTCAAGAAAAGTCAGCAAAATGAATGGCATACATTGTATTTATTTATTCAAAATAATATGTAATTACATTCTTCATTTCAGGACTCCTAAGAGAACAAATTATCTGTCTTAATTGAAGCTCACTTTTCAGGAATAGAAAATAAGTAAAAACAATACTGGAAACCTCTGAAAGTGCAAAGAAAAGAAAATACCAAAAGTACCTAAAATAGAGTTTCCTAAATATCAACTGAGGAGTGACTGTGAAATCTTTCAACAGTGTGAAAAGTGAATAAAAGACTCAGAATTACCTATAGGGCGAAAAATATAAGAGGGATGAAATAATTAACTTACTAAAAATGGAAGGAAGTGTTGCTTCATTGACAGATGAGTGGGATGTATAAAGTCTCACATTATAAAAAATGATATAATTTTTCCAGTTCTGATTAATAAAGGACAGCATTTCTAATGCACTCATAAAACATGGAAAGACTTTTCATGTTTGATGACATACATAACTTTAAGAAAAAATCTTCAAAATCAATAAAAATTTTAATTACTATGCCTATCAACAGGCTTAATAATATAGTTTTCATAGTATTTAAAATTCATCTGAAATCCTCATCAGCAAAATAAACCTTGCTTTCCAGAGAGATAAGTCTTTTCTTTACTTAATAATGGAAAGGGACTGCATCCCAGAAAAGAAAACCAATGTTTTATGGAGGTGGCCTGCAGCACCCACTTGAATCATCAGCATTAGGCAATGACCCTCTTTTGGTTATATTTATCTGACCGTTTTCTGCAGGAAAGGAACATTAATAGCTATATAAAGCTTCAACACATGTTGCACAGAGAGAACTATATAATCCTCTATTATTTCTGCCTGTAAATGACTACATGTCTAGCACTAGCCTGGGGCAGAAGTGGCTGCCAGGAAACTTGACCTGCATCATGGGCTTAATGAAGCTGTAATGTTCTGTTTATAATTCTTTCCACTTTTAACTAGTATTGTATCCAGGGGAAATGAGATAATGTGCCTCTCCTTTTTGGATCACTGGGGCTACTGACCAGTCCTCTGTGAAGGGACAAGGAATACAATGTGGATACTGTTCAGGTTCTGTAACTTGCTCTGCCCATTATTCTGGAGGATCAATTCAGATTTGGGCAGGTAGGGCACCTAATTTTCACTCATAGGAACAAAGTCTGACATATGGCTGCCTGTAGGTGTGTGTGGACTGGTAGACTTGAAATATACTTGTATACAATTTCCTCTGCCTTTTCTATGATGACAATAAGTGAGGCTGGGCCTTTCCAATATCTTTTATTTAGAGATGTTTTCCTTCAGCATCCCTAGCTCTTTTCTGATCATTTTTCTCATTCAGGGGCTTCTACTTTGTAAAACTATTATGGACTTTTAGACGTCCATTCTGCTCAGTCTCTTCTGGCCACGCCAGCAAGAAAGGAAAGGATATAATTTTTTGTTTTTTTTTTTTTTCACCTAACCTGTAATCAAACCAGTGGCCCCCTCTCCAATTTTGGACCAAAGAGTTTAGAATGGAGGCATCATTAAATAGGTGAAAGAGGTTTTTAGAGTAGGTAGTTCTTCTCCTGCAAGGGTTCTGAAATGTGGGGTGTTTGAGGAAATACAGACTTGAGTGGATCTCTCCTTTCTGAGCTCCTCCTCCTCACCTCCCTGAAAGCAAGGGTTGGGAACCCTCACAGAGTGCAGGTGCAAATGCAGGTGCTCTAGTGGAGAAGTGGGTGTCTTGCCTCTTTTGGCCTTTTGCGTGGACAACCCCAAGACCTAAAGCCAGCCCTACCACGTGACACGCAACTGACGAGCAGCTTCCCATCCTTTTTCTTCCTTTATTCTTCTTCTATTCTTCTGCTCCTGAACACCAAAACAAAATATAGCCTCATAGTCTACTCATTTAATACAGTTACCCTTTCCTCCATGACACCTAGTCAGAATTCCTCCTGTTATTATACACTTGTTAACAATTCCAGTGGCCCTGTTTCCCTCAGACAGAAAATTCAGAGTTTCCTCAGCACCATGAAGTCAGAAGCAGCACAGAAGGGAAACAGAGGGTGATGGCCTTGCTGCTCAACTACCCTGAGAGTAATTAGTGTCTTAGCTAAGGAAAAGGCCCACAGGGGCAGCTAGGGAGCTGTGGACTTTGAGATGGTATAGAATGGTCTGTTGTCAGAGTGGAAGCCATGCTGAGGAGTCTATCTGTTGACAGAAAAGGAAAGGGAAAGATGGTAAGACATGACCAGGAGTCACAAAGATAAAGATTATTTTTTAACATGGGGGTGGTTTGTATGTTTGCTGACAGAGAAGAAGGAGGCAGTAGAAAGGATAAGTTCGAAGAATAATTAATTGGTGGACCCAGGCTCCCAGGAGAAAAGAGGTAATAGGTCTGAGGAAAGTGGAGGGATTAGCCTCTGAGAGAAGAGACAGCTCCCTCTTAGATAACGGATCTGTGAAGGTATAGAAGGATTTGGAGATGTAGGTTTATATCAGTTGACTTTGATCTTCTTAACAATCTGTTGAGACTTAGGGCATTGGGATGAAAGCTTGAGGAGAGTGGAAAAGATCTGGAAAGGATGTATCATGTCCTCTGGTGGTGAGACAGGTGTGTCATATTTATTTATCATGGGCTGCGAGTCAGCGGGTCTTAAAATAGGAACAACTGGCTTCAGAAATTAGCAAGAGCCTAAGCCAAAAGGAGGGAATAATTCTAGAGAAAAAGGCACTCGGTGAACCACCACATGTTTTGAAAGCTCACTAGGTCTATAAGCCTTCCTAGAGGCTCTTTAGAAAATGAATCAGAGGACCTGGGTTATAGCATTGACTCATTTACTTAACATCTTTCCTATTTTGGGCATGATTGTTAATTATTTCCCAATCAGGCTCACCACTTGCAAAATGGGTATCTATTAATTTACTCAACAAATACTTATAGACAGCTCACTACTGCCAGGTGCTGTGTGAGGGATGGCAGGTACAAGAGAAACAGGATTCTCTCTGTTCTCAAATTTCCATCAGTCTAATGACTTCCAGTCTTGCTTCATTTTATGGGAGGGTCAACTGAGATAATAAGTCAGAATGTGTTTTTAAAATTCTGGAGCCCAACTGTAGAAAAAACCTACAGGAAAGTAATTTTTTTCTTGAAACAACAGTCTTGTTGTGATCATGACCTAATGGTGATCACAATTTCTAGATAGAAGACTACCTCCAAATGATGCCCACAGCTCTCCCAGGCTTAAACCCTCTTACAGCAGCCATTGTCTCCCATGGGAAGCAGGGAGTGCAGCTTTTACACTGCACTGATGCTATCCTCGCCACTTCTTCCTGTCTCCAATGACTGGTTGCCCTATTCCTGTGGCTGACTCCTCTGATGAAGACAGCACTAATTCCAGCAGAGGCACAACACAGAGCTGTCCCAGCAGCCAAGTGTAAACCAGCAGAGTTCTTTGATCTTCAGCCTGGTGCATTCTTTGGGTGGCCAAAACTTTGGAAGGACAAGCTGAAAGAGTATGTCTGGTGTTTGGAAGCCAGGTCAGAGGTAATGTTCTGGAGATGCTTGCTGAGAGTAGAATTAAGAAAATTGCCTTTTCTTTTTGATGTCTAAGTCTAGAACAGGAAAAAATATTCTCTGAAATGTATCCAGAAGTTCTGGGAATGGTCTCTCACTACAATTATGGCTGCAAGATTAATTTTGCTATACTATACCCAACTTTCATTAGCATACTCAATTTTGTTCCATATTTCTGTTTTATCTAACATTTAAAAATTCCCATCAGTGGTGGAATATGGAGGAAATCTTTCTCTTCTTTTGTGTTCAGGCTAAGGGGGAAGTCTACTTCTAAAAGGAGGATTTGTCAGATAGGAAAAAAATATAAACTGCAGATTAGGTGTAGAGGAGAGGAGGACAGAAGATGAAACTGAGATTACTTTACTCTCTGCTTTCTGTCTTCCTCTGTGAAGGGCTGTATTTATAACTGGATTCAGAAATTAGATTCCTAGAGGGCTTACCAGGTAGAAATATGAGCTAACTGCTCCCTATCTAGGTATGAGAAAAGCCACAAAAATCTGCAAAGAAGTCAATTTTCTGGGCATTTGTCGCATTTCCTTCCTTCCTTCCTTCCTTCCTTCCTTCCTTCCTTCCTTCCTCCCTCCCTTCCTTCCTCCCTTCCTCCCTTCTTCCCTTCCCTCCTTTCTTTCTCTCTTTCTCTCTCACTTTCTTTCCTTCTCTCTTTCTCTCTCACTTTCTTTCCTTCTCTCTCTCTCTCTGTCTCTTACTCTCCCACTCTCTCCCTCTTTCTCTCTTTTTTTTTTTCTTGATGGCATCTCACACACCCTGTTGCCCAGGCTGGAGTGCTGTGGTGCAATGTCGACTCACTGCTACCTCCACCTCCCAGGTCCAAGCAATTCTCCTGCCTCAGCCTCGCAAGTAGCTGCAATTACAGGTGTGTGCCACCACACCAGGCTAGTATTTGTATTTTTAGTAGAGACGGGGTTTTACCATGTTGACCAGACTGGTCTCGATAATAATTCATTTCTATAACTTTGTCTTTCTTGGGGTATCTGGATAGAAAAGTACATTTTCTAGAGTTTGTTCCCTACGCTCTTGTTCTTGACCTTCCCATCTGATGTGCACCTCCTCCTACCTTGTATCTCAGATATGATTTTCTCAAAAATCTAGAGATTGATCTATTAAAGGCAGAAACACCCACACATATTACAGTGAAGGTAGGTTTTTGTTAGCTTTTGAGGTGTGATTATCTGCTTTGCCCTATCTAACCTTCTCTTCACTGCTCTATCCTCTTTTGATTTGCCTTTAATGTGGATATTCTCCTGTGAATGACTCTGAAGTTGAATGTCTGAGAGGAGCTGAGAGGCCCTTCACTGCTACGATGACACTACTGCTCTCATTGTCATTTCCTCATTGACCTTAACTTCTTGGTGTGATTTGTTTCTCTTCTCGGGCTAGAGAAGTTCCTTTCTCTTTAAGTTCCCCACTTTGCACTGGTCTGTATTGAACTTTCTGTTTCATCCAATTCAACAAATATTTACTGATAGTTGTGCCTGGTCCAATGTGGTATAAAAATGTAAATAAGACTTTTTTATAAAAAACTTAAAAACTTGTGGGGAGACAGCCAAGTGCAGAGCAAGCCAAATATTGTAATAAATTCTGCTGTACACACTTGAGAAGAATTAACTGAAGGTACACCCGCATTCCAAAAAAGGCTCCCAGGACCTCTCCATTTTGCCTTTTTCCTATTTCCAAATTCCTACATCACTTATTTGAGGCTTAAATCAGCATTTTGCACAGTATATTCCTTGTAACACTAGGCCCAAGAGATGCTCTATGCAAAAACAATTTCACGACCAATTGAGAATAGGAAATGTATACACATTCTCCTCTTGGAAGTCCGCGTATGCATCAACACACCTGAGGTTTTCATCAGCAGAGAGGCTGAAGAAAAATTCTTTTTTTAAAAAAAAATTAAGGAGAACACAAAATAAATAAAAATAAAAATGAAAATTGCTATGATGATTATTATTTTCTTTTATTGTACTTTAAGTTCTAGGGCTAACCCAGAAGTCTCTGATCTTATATCCTTGCACACCACTTTCTACATAATACTTTATAGGAAAAGTGATGTTTCTCTGGCCATACTCTTGGAAACATTGCCCTAATTAATTCATCAAATGAGGAATATGGTAATGTTATGAAAATCTTACATGGATGCACCTTTATCATCATATAAAACCTTTCATACCAGCTGGCTTTTTAAATGCCTAGAATTGTGCTGCCCAATATGGTAGTAATGAGCCACATGTGACTACTGAGCGCTTGAAACACAGCCAGTCTCAGAAGAGATGCACTGTTAACTGTACAATACACACCAGGTTCAGAAGACAAAATAAAAAAAGAATGTGCACTATCTCACTAGTAATTTTTATAGTGATTATATCTTGAAACATAATATTTTGGATATATTTGGTCCAATAACATATTATTTAAATTAACTTCACCTCTTTCTTTTTACTTTTTTAAAAAATGTGGCTACTGGAAAATTTAAAATTACATATGTGGTTCACATTATCTTTCCATTGGCTGACACTGACTTAGAAAATAGAAACTTTTTTCTATATTTGTATTTTTCTTTTTCTTCTTCCTTTTTTTTTTTTTGAGATGAAGTCTTGCTCTGCTGCCAGGCTGGAGTGCAGTGGTGTGATCCTGGATCACTGCAACCTCCACCTCCCGGGTTCAAGCGATTCTCTCACCTCAGCCTCCCAAGTAGCTAGGACTACAGGCGCGCATCACCACGCCCAACTAATTTTGTATTCTTAGTAGAGACGGGTTTCACCATGCTGGCCAGAACAGTCTAGATCTCTTGATCTCGTGATCCACTCACCTCAGCCTCCCAAAGTGCTGGGATTACAGGCGTGAGCCACCATGCTCGGCCCTATATTTGTATTTTTCTGTAGCACACAGAAAGATCATATACCCAATGAAAATATTTTCAACATTGTTGACTGAATTATTATGGTTGGGAAAGCCAGCGAGTTGAATCTTATTCTCCAAGGTGTTCACACTCTTACTCATTATTATACCCCATATGTGGACTGTCCCTACTGTCCATTCACTACTTCAGCCTATAAATCATAGAGAACTACTCCTGGCAATGCTGTGCTGCTACTGATGGTCTAAGACCTCTTGTTATGTTCTTCTTAGCTCCGCAATTACAACTGCTAAAATGTACTTGTAATTCCTATTTCGAAGCAATCATTCTGATGCCATTTCTGTGAATTTCAATAGTTTTTGGCACTTATAGACTGTAGAGTTATTCCCTGGCATTGAATTTAATTTGCCAAAGGCATCATCATTGTTTCTCGTGACCTAAAATACTACCCCTTTGTGGGCAGGGGAAAAAAGCAGAAGTTAAAATCCCTACTATTATCACATTTGCTTCAGAGGAATCTTCCCAGGTTTGAAGGTCCATGTAACAGGCTCAGATATAACTGATAGAGACAGTGTATTCAGTTACTGATAGGAATAAAACTTAAAATAAAATCACATGCTTTGATAGGTCATGCCGTATCTGTGATATCATTATGCCAGCACGTGGAATCTTGTTAACCACCTGGATCTACAGCTACATGAAGGGCTTTGAGTTAGCTGTATTTCATATGAGCAGCAGAGAAGGCTCTGGCACAGTGAATTTCAGAGAGTAATAAGAAGACAACCCCAGTGGCAGCTGATATGAAAGTTGCAGTGAGAAGAAAATAAGCAGGATTGGGCAGCACTCTGTTAAGCATGAGTCAGGGAAAAAAAAAAAAAATTAAGGAACAACACCATAGCAAATAAACCACAGATGCTTCCAATCAGGCAAAAGTGTGCTTGCTCCACTCACACTTGCCATCTGGGGAAAACTACAACGAAAATGGATCTGATTTACTTATCTTTCACACAGAAACATAGCATGTGCCCAAGAAACCATACCGAATGTAACTATCAAAAATGAGCTTTTATCTAAGAAGCTATAAAAAGGCATCAAAAAAGGTGTGTACTCATGACACTGAGAAGCTTGTATTTGAATAATAAAGCCTTCTTATTTTGTCAGTTTGGTTCAATAACATGTTTTGAGATTGTCTAGTTTATAAATGCCAAGGTATAAGATACTGAGTGATTTTTTCCTAAACAATAAACTCTGCTGACACCACCTTGTCTTTTGCATAATAACTGCTACCTCAACACTATTTTCTGACTTTTTATTGTAATCTTATTCTAAACACATGTCAGTCTTTCGCTATTGCAATCTAACCACACATTGTTATTAGACTTAAACTTTGAAACATGTTTCTGAACATATCTCCCCAATAGTAAAAAAAAAAAAAAAAAAAAAATCAATGATTTACCATTGGCATTAAACAAAAGTCACACTTCCTAGTCTGATTCTTAGGTTTACAGTTTGGTTTCATCTACTAGCTTGACCTTACCATCCATAATCAACTTTGTATACTCCACAGATTAGGGGATTTGGACAGCTTGCTTTGCTACTCTTGTGCTGCCAGGCTCAGCTTCCATCTCTGCACATCCAGCTCCTACTCAAAGTTCATGGTTCAAGTCAGTTCCACGGCTCTCTCAATAGCTAGAATTCTACGGCCTCTGTCCTCAGCATTTTTCTAAGCATTCTTCTACTGTTACCTCTATTAAGCACATACGCGCGTGCATACACACACAAAACACACCCATATGCACACACTCAACTGTAGCAATTATTCCGCCTGAATCAAATTCTAGCTTTGCCCATTACTAGCTGTTTAACATGGGGCATTACTTAACCTCCCTGTGCCTTAGTTTCCTCAAGTATGTAAAGGATAATCATAGGACTTACTTCTAAAGGTTGTTGTGGGTAATAAATGAGTTTCTGTAAAGTGTTGAGAAGAGTGCTTGATGTATAGTTTGCCCTTTGTAAGTAATTTGGTGTTATCCATAGCATCAGTCACAGTAAAGGTATTAGTGGTACTGTTGTTATTTTTGTATCCCTGGCAGTACTTTCATGTGATCTCATGTATTGCTCATGATCAACAAACATTTATAGAGTAAAGCAGTAAGTAAATGAGCATAAAGTAATACATTTTAAAATGAGAGTCAATGCACTAATTTGCTATTACTTTTAAAACCTGCTTTAGGAATGCTCTCCTAATAGTACCAGGACTGACTGGGTACTCTCTAGAAAAAAAAAAAAGATTATTTTTAAGGAATAACCAAAGTAAAAACAAAGTTCTACTAACTGGAAACTTGTGGATTAGCTACTTTATGAAAATGCATTATTTTAGTGTGCAATTCTGGAGAAGTAAACATTGATCAACATTTATATTTGATATCCTTAACTTTAATAAAAATGCACAAAACGAAAATTGAATTCAGTCCAGTAATGACAACCAAATGGTGTTTTTTTCAACTTTCCAGACTGACTTTATGCCCATTATCTCATTAAAGTTCTTTTGCTCTAATGAGCTAGACTTGTGGGAAAAGGTTTAAAAATAAAGCTGAAAAAAGGGGAAACTTTAGTGTGATCTAAAATTCGGTCTCATCTATTCTCTATCAGCGCACAGTAGCATGGGGAACCGAAGAAACACTCTTCAGCCTTTGAAAATCAACGTGCGTTTCATAGAGAGCTGCTGCCTTTCAGTCATAGCATTTTCCCTGCTGTCTTTTAACTACGTCCTGCACTAACTTTTACATGTCCCCAGACTCCTATTTAATTCTCACAGCTGGGAGACAGGACTAAGTCCAGCCAAATCTGTTTTCCTAGAGTGCCTACAAATCTGCCCTTTCATAATTTATTTTCTCTACTATAATGGTCTCTAACTAAGCTCTAATAGATTTTGCCACACAGTTGTGGCTTTAATCAGAGAAGAAAGTTTTATGGGTTTATTAATCATGCTCTTTTTCAAAAGCTGCTGATTAAGCATTTGCCTGACAGTTGCGAGCAGTCAGAAGGTACAATGGAGGCTGTTTGCTTACGGAGTAGCAGCCTGCAGGTAGCTTTCTCACAGGGCCCACAACAGACTGCATATAGCTAGTGCCAACTGAGCAGACTGAAGTTTCAACTCCCCCCAGCTCCTAGCAACAGATCGTTCTCAGCAATCTTCTCCCCACCATTTTATTCACCAGGGCTATTCCAGCAGCCAATAGCAAAATTCCTTCCTGCTCTCCACATCCCAAAGCAGCTAAATTATTTCTGAAAACTGAATGACATGCTTGGCAAAGAATGTATTCCACCCTGAGGCGCTACTTACAACAAGGTTTTCTTTGGCCTACTCAAGCAGCAGACCCACTAAACACCATCTCCCCCTGCCTTCTAGGAAAGCAGCAACCTAAGCCACATAGTCCCTTCATGTGTTATAGTCAAGGCACCAAGTAACAGCCAAACAACACAACAAGGCTTCCTGGACTCAAGAAAACCCCTATTTCTCCAAGGCCAATTTACAGCACACTCATAGAAATACAATTCAGACCAAACACCAACCAACTTTGAGGTTTTGTTAGAAATCAAGACACCAGGAATAAGTAGCAAGAAGTGTTTTTGAAAGAAAAATTAACTTATGTGTATTGAATTTTTTACACTGAAGATAAATGTTTTCTTCAAAATGCATATCTATCTGGAAATCCTTCACATTTCTTACATATGTGTGGAAATTTCCCTATTCCCTTAGTGGTTATTACCAAGTAGAGAAGGGTGAAAATACCCTTGAGGTGAATTCAGTAATGATTGGCCCATGACTCGTCTAAACTTTTCTACATTTGGTTCCAGAGCAAACATTTAAAGCAGTACTTCATATTCTCAACCTAGCATAGTGTGTTAGATGTACTTCTCCTTTGACTTAAAATGATCAGATTTCTAAAATTAAATTTTTGCTGGAATTATCAATATTATCTATGTTGATATATCTGTAATCACTAGAAAATGAGCAGTTCTTTGTTTCAATATGTGTTTTTGTATAATGAAAGGTGATTTAAAATGATAGTAATTAAACCATGGAAAGAATAAAGCAAAATATTTTTAAATTATCTTATGTTTTTTCAAAATTAAGCTGTTAACTCTACACAAAGATTTCCTGGGTTAATGTTATAGATATCTGTGTAGATATTTTATCATGTCTCTTAAAGGTCTGAGATCTTACATGTTTCTATTTGTATCTCCTCTTTTGAAAGAATTAATAGACTAGTAAACAAAACAGGAGACTTTAGTATGGTACTTTATACATTGTAGTATACTAAGCAAGAAAATCATAATGTCAAAAACTAATGGTGCTCGCTTCACCAACACATATACTAAAATTGGAATGATACAGAGAAGATTAACACAGCCCCTGTGTAAGGATGACATGCAAATTCATGAAGCGTTCCAAATTTTTAAAACAGAAAATTTAGCCTGGCATGGTGGAACAAGCCTGTAGTCCCAGCTTCTCAGGAGGCTGAGGCAAGAGGATCACCTGAGCCCTGAAGGCTGAGGCTGCAGTGAATGGTGAAAGCACCACTGCACTTCATCCTGGGCAATGGAGTGAGACCCTGTCTCAAAACAGAAAAACAAAAACCAAACAACTAATGAAAGAAAGGGATGTTTTTAAAAACAGATCATATTAGTTCTCTCTAACGAATTTATAAAAATTAAAAACTTATTTTATGAGACATTAGAAAGTCCCAATACACACATTTGAATTCATTTCTGTCCTTCACATCATATTACATTTTTAAATAAGCAATGAGACGTACTGAGCTAAAAGGCTTGACAGATTTAACAGAAAACCAAAACCCCAAACCATACACCTGGTAAATGAAATAATCCTCAGTTACAGTCTTGATATGTTGAGATCATATATGCTCTGCTTCAATCACCTGAAAAAATGGTAAAATAAATCTATAGTTTGGTCCATGTTAATTAAATTATATTTAATCACCATTATCCAGGTAGTGCCATGAACACTTTTTACTGCTATCATTTCAAAATATATTATAGGCCGAGTATGGTGGCTCGTGCCAGTAATCCCAGCACTTTGGGAGGCCAAGGCAGGTGGATCACTTGAGATCAGGAGTTTGAGACCAGCCTGGCCAATATGGTGAAACCCTGTCTCTACTAAAATAAATACAAAAATTAGCTGGGTATGGTGGCAGGCACCTGTAGTCCCAGCTACTTGGGAGGTTGAGGCAGGAGAATTGCTTGAACCCAGGAGGCAGAGGTTGCAGTAAGCCGAGATAGACCACTGTACTATAGCCTGGGCAACAGAGCACATCTCTCCCTGTATATATAGATATACAGAGAGAAAGAGAGAGGGTCAGTGCTTGCTCATCCATGTTAATAGAGGCCATGACTGTACAGATAAATGAAGTCCACAGATGTTAATTTCTAACTCTTATTTCATTATATACATATAGGAAAATACTTCCAATTTATTTCTGAGATTTTCTATCGGGCATGTCTTAATCTTGTACCTGAGTTTTACAGGAGATATGAAGCAGTAGAAATTTGACATAAATCAGAAGTAAGATTAAATCTTAACTACCACTAACCCTGGGCAAGTTACTAGCCTTTTAAAACTTTAAGTTCCTCCTCTGTAGAGTTAACAACGCTTACATAGTGGGGTTATTGAAAGGCTATGCACCTACTAACACATAGTAGTTGCTCAGAAATGACAACTTCCCTCATTTTCCTACTTTTCTTCCGCCCTTCATTTGCTTCTGGCCCACTCTTCAGAATCTTGGAGGATACCACGTCATTGCTGAAATTTCCAGATAATCCATGAGAAGAAGCAATTCAAGGAGAAATTGAATTAATGTGATTTTGATTTTATTAGTTGCAGCAACCCAATAGGAACTTTGACACAAAAGAAAGAAAAGCTTTTATATCTACTAAACAAGCCTAAAAGGTATTAGGGTACTATAAATGGTTTATTTTTTCAACTAAAGTAACCCAGATTGTTCACATTTTCCGTCATTTAGCTTGGTATCTTTAATAAATGTTGGCCAGTCTAACAGTGCTCACATTTCAATTTTGGTTTCTTCTCTTTTAATTTTTTCATCAAACATTTGTTCATATGCATTGTAAAAACAAACAGAAATTAACCATAGCAATGGCTAAAATATAAACCACAAATTTGACTGAGTCAGTGGAGGTTTTTCTGGGTAACCCCAAAATTCCATGTCTCTGTGTATTTCAGTCCCTTTGTCAACTTATTACATGATAAATGAAACAGATCAGAAGAACAGAGTAAAAATTAATCCATCTTAAGAGTTCTATATGCTCTTGGTCAGATCCCTGATCCAAAAGGAAACCTGATCTAGGTTTTGAAAGCACTTTGGTGTCCCAGAATGATTTTACTTGATCAAGTTCCCAGAAAATACATGGTTCAGCCTGATGACAAATTGTCAGAAAATCAGTGGGAAAGTGCTCTGCTTCTCCTCAACAGAAAACATAAAAATCATATCTATTTTGTTTGTCTTAAAATTTTGATATAAGAGTCTTCTCTTTGTCATCAGGCATGAATATTTTTATTTATTTTACAGTATGTGTTTTGTATTCAAGTGCATAAATGACTAAAAGATAGTTTTTTCCAAAAATTCCCTCTATCTTTTTGTTCTTTGTATATTCTCTTGACTTCTAAATAACTATCGGTCTGCTTTACCCCTCAAAGCCTGATCTGTAGTTATTCAAGTTTGAACATAATGTGCCAAACATTTTGTTCATCATATTAAGCTATGTGTTGGGTACAAAGAACAACTTAAGTTAGTTCTGGTACTCAAGGGATGTCCTGCTTGATTCTAGAGAGCACAGACACAAAGCAGCATGTACAGTCATGCATATCATCCATCTTATAGATTGTATATTTCTTCCAAAATATTTGGAAGCAGAGTGTTTTGGACTGCAGATGTTTTTAGATTTTGGAATATTTGCAGTAAATATTTACTGGTTGAACAGCCCTAATCCAAGAATCTGAACTCCAAAATGCTCCAGTGAGTGTTCTTTTGAACCCCATGTCAGTACTCAAAAAGTTTTGAATTTTGGAGCAGTTCAGATACTGGATTTTCAGATTAGGTATACTCAAACTCTATATGCACACATGCCTTGTAGGAAAGGATGAGGGGAAATGGTGAAAGAATAAGATGACCCAAGAAAAAGCCAATTGTATTTAGGAAACAGCCAGTGGGCATAGTAGTTAATAGTTGCAGATTCAAATATAATGTCAAAGCTTCACAGATTTCCCCTCTCCAATTTCATTACTTTCCATTTCAGGTCTCCAATTTACTCATAATGCCAGAAATGGGATCACTGCACAAGATATTTTCAATGTATTTGTAAGGTCTACTTATATCACTTATTGTCAAGGAAGTGTTCTGGTTTACTGCCATCTAGATAAGAGATCAAACAACACTCTGATTAAAATGAAATATTTATTGTGGACCTAACTGTAGTGCCAGTTTGTTGGTAAGCCAGGGAAATAATGTTGAAGGAAAGTTCAAAAACTGAATTGTTCAAATAATAGCATTTCCTCTTTTTCTTTCTACCATCTTTCTCAATTTCTGCGATGAGCTCACCAATTAAAACTACATTTTGATCAAGGTCTGAAACTGATATACCTCTCAGAGTTTTGGACCCAAAATTACGAAAAAGAACCACAGAGGCATGCAACCAATAACCACCCAAATTTAAGTGAATTAGAACTTTTCTGTTTTGCCACGCTAGTCCGAAAGCCACAGGCATTCCACCACCCCAGAAGGATCTCGAGAGATGATGGAGAGAATGAAAAATGAACGCAGATTGTACATAATTGTGCTGTCATATTCTTATTTCAATGGCCATAGAAAGAACCCCAAGTTTCAATTCAAAGACCTCCCTAGCAAAAATAATATTCTTCTCCTCAGCCTGCCTTGTACCGGTCCTTCAAAATCATCTCAGATGTCACTTCCTCCAAGAAGTCTTCTCTGATATGCTTAATTGCAGACTGCAGGGTGTAGACTTACGGTATCCTTTGCTCACCAGGTCATGAATTTCCCTATAAATCTGCAAACTATTTGTTAAACTTTAAAAACGTTGTCTTTTTCTATGCTCTGTGTTTTTTGAAGAGTTTGGATTGTGGTTTATATTCTAAAAGGTGGCAAAAACCATGAATCAAATAGTTCTTTTACTTTTTTCCCCCAAGCACCTATCCTTTAATATTTTGGAACATTTTCCTCATTCCATTAATTCTCTATTTTGCTATAACCACATGGCCTTTACCTCCAAGTAACCTTGGCATTTATAGGCTAAAGGAACAATACTATAACAGCCAAGACTGGCCAGACAGGCTTTAAAACTCAGCACTGACTGCGGGATGGGGAAAATCTGATTTGTGTGTGTGTGACTTTTGTAAAATAATTTGTAACTTAACTTAGATGACTTCACTAGGATTTAATAAAATCCTGTCATCACATTCAGGTTTCAGATTTTATATGTTTGCTAAATGTGGTAGAATAATCCAGAGTTGGTTTCATTTCTTCAGAGTTTGAGAGACTGCATTATTTGAAAGAGAAGTTTTTGATGGTTAAAAAAATGATATATGTTTCTCTGATACTGGAAAATAAAAGTAGATAAAAGAAAAGTATTTTCTTAAAATTATTTATTTATTTATTTTCTAGTTTTCCTGAGTCTAGGAAAACATTGCCTCTGTAATTTTACTACAGTTAGAATTGAAATTAGTTCCTGAAAATAATATTTGGCATTAGGGGCAGTTTAGTGTCTGGAACACATAGGTCTGGAAGTGAGAAAAGCTCGGTCTTATCCAGCTTAAAATATTCAGACATACCTTTTTAAAAACTAAATCGGATAATGCCATGCCTGTTCTCAAAATCACCCAATCCCTCTGACCCTTGTCCAATAAAATCTAGTCCTTTTTTTTTTTTTGAGACAGAGTCTCGCTCTGTTGCCCAGGCTGGAGTACAGTGGTGCTATTTCGGCTCACTGCAACCTCCTCGCACCAGGTTCAAGCGATTCTTCTGTCTCAGCTTCCTGAGTAGCTGAGATTACAGACACACGCCACCATGCCCAGCTAATTTTTATTTTACTAGAGACAGGGTTTCACCATATTGATCAGGCTGGTCTCGAACTCATGACCACGTGATCTGCCCGCTTTGGCCTCCCAAAGTGCTGGGATTACAAGCGTGAGCCACTGCGCCTGGCCTAAAATCTAGTCTTTAGCATAGTTTGCAAGGTGTTTCATGATCTGTCTCCATTGCCCAACCTTTCTGCACCCATCTCATTGTTTTATTTTCTCTGCTATCTCACTATTCGCCAGAGTCACAATGCCCGCTCTACTCAGTTTCTCAAATCACCAGCATGTGCCCACCCCAGAGCTTTTGCACTCACTGTTGTTCTGCCTAGGATGTGCTTGTATCAGATAGCTGAAAGGCTTCCCTTCTCACTTCATTCAGGTCTCTGCACAAATGCCACCTCATCAAATGGGCTTCTCTCACCACTATTACAACAGTGCCCCTTCTCATTCTCTGTCTTTTTATCTTGTTTGATTTTTTTTCAGAGCACTTATCATTATGTGGCATATTGTATATTTACTTGTTAAAATTATTTAACTGTTTCTTCAATCCTAATGTAAATTTCACAAAAGCAGAGATTTTTGTCTTTTTTTGTTTGCTGCCGAGTTGTTGTTCACTGTTGTTGCCTGGTGTCTATAATAATACCTGACACGCAGTAGGCACTCAGTAAATACTTATTGCAAGAATTTATGTCTGTGGAATGAATAAACAAATCTTTGTATCCATTTCCTAAATTGATACAGAGTTAAGATGATAAAATAGGCAATAAATACAAATTATATATTTAAAGAAACCTCTTAAGCAAGTAGAATAAGAGTATGGCTAAAATCACTGTCATTTCCTTTCCAAAAACTGTGATGACTTTAAAAATCACCTATGGGCAAATTCTTTATTTTTCATAAATTGAGAGGCATCATGGTTAAATTAAGTTTTCTAACAAACCTGATATGGCTTGGCTCTGTGTCCCCACCCAAATCTCATGTTGAATTGCAATACTCAAGGTTGGGGCAGGGACCTGGTGGGAGGGGAGTGAATCATGGGGGTGGATTTCCCCCTTGCTGCTCTCATGACAGTGGGTTCTCATGAGAACTGATGTGTGGCACTTCCTCCTTCGCTCTTTCTCACTCCTGTTGCCACGTGAAGATGTTCTTGCTTCCCCTTCTCCTTCCGCCATGACTGTAAGTACATTTAGGCTTTCCAGCTGTGTTTCCTGTACAGCCTGCAGCACTGTCAGTCAATTAAACTTCTTTTCTTCATAGATTACCTAGTTTCAGGTAGTTCTTTATAGCAGTGTGAGAATGGATTAATACGCCTTCATTGATTTTACAGGACTTCTTCATACTGGCTTCAAAGTACCCTTCATCTTCATAAATGAAGAGAGCTATCTTGGAGCAAGGAAGATGTTGGAAATAAAGGTAGAATGGAACACCATTATGTGAAAATATGTCTGAAGGACTCAGAAATGCCCAGATCCTATGATACAAGGCATAGTCGCTACTCTGTTAGCAGCTCCTGAGATAATTAGACAAGAGATGATGACAAATGGGAAGCAAGGTTACTGTTGCCCAGGCTTGTGTCTTTGCCTCAGTTTTCTTTAGTAGTAAACCTGGCAGAGTCAAATACTCATGTGCAAGGAGCATTACCTCCCTTACCCAAGCTCAAATCCCAGTCTTCTCTCCTCTTTACACCTTCTTGCCAATGACATAATGGCGTATCTGAGCCTCAATCACTTGAGATGAGAAGGATTTTTCTGTCCTTATCTTAAGTCTATTTCTCAGCGAAATTCCCATATTTTACCACTACTCCCATTCCTTCTCGGCTTTGCCATGCCACACTTTCCTGATTTTCTTTCTTGTCCTTACTCCTCCATTTAAGTTTTCTTTTCTGATTCTCCCCTTTCCCCATCTCTAAATGTTATGATCCTCAAGGCTCAGTTTTGGAATCTTTTAGTTTTTCTCCTCACAATCTGTCTCTAGGATGTGTCATTCATTCCCACAAATGTATTTATTTTTAACGTTTTATTTGTAGAAAGGTTCAAACAAAACAAAAATAGATTAAATTTAGATTCAGTGACTATAGTAAACAATAACTGAATTGTACATTTTAAAATAGTGTAATTTCGTTGTTTGTGATTCAAAGGATAAATACTTGAAGGGCTAGATACCCCCTTCTCCATTATGTATATATATGTATATACATACACACACACACACACACACACACACACACACTAAGTACTCATAGAATAAAACAATAATAAATTTGGATTCAACCTCCATATTCAACAATTATCAACATATGGTCAACCTTATTTCATTTAAACTTCTGCTCCCTGATTTCTTCTCACTGGGTATTATAAAGTCATTTCCAGATATTGTATCATTTCATCTATAAATGCTTTGATACATATTTCTAAAAGACAAACACTATTTTATATAACCAAAATACCAATCCAATTTAGAAAAATTAATAGTGACTTAATAGAAGCAAATATCCAGTGTTTAAATTACTCTTCTTGTTTATGTTTTTAAACAATTGATTTGTTTGAACTGTGAGCCTGACAAAACGTGAATATTACATTTATTTAGGAAGTCCTGTGAACTTCCTCATTGCGTCATATCAAGAAGCACATAATGATTGGTTGCATAATCTGTAAAATAAAATAAAGTCTATGTTTCCCAACTTTATGGCCACATTGTAAAATGGGGTGAGAGGGCACCAAGGCCTGAAAAGCCAGCTCATCCCTTTGTCCCTGCAGGTTAGTAGAGATTTTATAATTATGGGTTGCAAAACTATACTTTGTTTTGCTTCTTAACTCTTCTATCACTTGCAAGTAATTTTCTCTATTAAATTCATGCTGTTTGAAAGACTTAGAGTGTTTACTGCTCTTGTGTGTTTACCGCTCTTGGCTGAACTGCTTGATGCAGACAAGATCACACGTTTAATTTGGGAGATTATGAGGCTGAGGTGCCTTTAGATGCAATGAACACAAAACCTAACACTTCTGCCATTACCTACAAAGCACATGTGATCTGCCCCATCTACCTGTCCATCGTCTTCATATATCAACCTCTCCCTTATTCAACCATGCTTACCACACTGGTCTTTCTGTTTTGTTTTTGTTTTCAAAAGTGCTAAGCTCTTTCTTGCCACAAACCTTTGAACCAGCAGTTTTCTATACCTGGGATTTTCTTACCTCAGCCTTTCTCAAAACTGGCTTCCTCTTGGTTACAATATACCCTTCACTGTGAGATGTCCTCTGACAATCCTACCGACCTACTGGGCTCCTTACCATTGTCCATTGTAGCAGCCTGCTCTTTTCATTTACAGCACTTAGCATAATCTGTAATTATTATATTATTTTTGGATCCTTATTTAATGTCTAGATCATAAAATACATTTTAAACTCCACAAGAGCAGGAGAGAAAAATCATGTCTATTTTGATGACCATTATACCCTTGTGGGTACCCACTGTACCCTAGAAAATTGCATCTAGAATGAATGAATGTGCTCCAGAGCCCAGGGGCGGGCCCAGGTTTGGCCAGTTTACAGCTTATGCTGCAGGGAAGCAGGAAGTATCAGAGCAGATCACATTAATGTGCAGACTCTTTTGAAGCACAATGACCCAGCACAATGGATATACGTTTAAACAAATATCCTGGATTACCTTCTTGAGAAACTGGGTCAATAATTTTTTTCTCCCCTAGAAAAGACGAGATAAATTTAACCTACTTGAAATATGTGTAAGAAATACAGCTATTGATTGCTTGATGAAACCAGAACCACTAGACATGCTAAAGGTAATCTTAAGATAAAAATATTTAAAGCAAATTTATAGGATGCATAAATTTTTTATTTTTTAGGGTCTCACAAAAGACTTCAATAAACTGCAGGTATCTATAACATTTGATATTTGATTTTGATAATTTTGGTAGATGTGTGTATAATGTCCTATATGTGGAAATCTTGTAAGGAATATATATTATGCTGGTGTTCAGCTTTCTAGGCACCAGAAAATTAAAAAATTATATTGGCCCAGGGACAACTTTTTCATAGATGCATAAAATATCAGGAATTACAAACAGAGCTATCAGGACTCATTTCAAAATAACAGATAAGTGCTAGAGTCTCACACACAACATTCAAATATTATTTAATAGATTTTTTAAGTTATGGAGAAAGCAGTTTACTATAAATTCCCATGCACACAATATTTAGGTAATTTGCAAGTATTGCAGTAAAATTTGAAACATATTTTACTAAAGACAGAGAAGGAATAAAGGGCTGTGACAAAAGTATGGACAAGATTTGCAAATTTTTCTGCCTATCTGATCGAAAGTACAAATAACAAGGTCTTGGATATAGAATAATTTTGGGAAGAGAAGCAAATGAAAGCAGATAAAACTAAATACTTTTTTTTAGTCCATTTTTTAATGTCCTTGTCGAAGAATGGCCAGCAAAAAAAAAATTTAATTATTATAATAGTGTTATATCCAGTTTATTGGATGTAGTTCTCAATACTTTAATACATTATCATACATGACTAATTAGTTGCTTGCAAAACATTTAAAATGCCCATGTCAGATTACAACCTGACCACCAAAATTTTCCCAGCACATTGCTTCCTTTCTTCTCACTGGAATGAGACTTATGGATTGTTTAAGCCTAGAATTGCAGGTAGCAGCAGCATACTGTGGATCTAAAAATCCATTAGGAAACTGTGATAATTGGATTCATATCTGCAGTAGTAATTCATTCCTAAGAACCCCCAGTAGATGCAAAGTTTGCCCATGCTCACCAAGTGTAGTTGCTTGGTAAGTTTGCACTCTCGAATTACAGTGCTTTGTAGAGACAGGGAATTAAGGTAGAAAGTTGGCATGTTGAACGTTATCTTTCTCCCTCCACTTAATACTAAAACCTCCAGAATTACTTATTGATTTCACAGCTTAAAATTATGTCCTTAATTATTACTAATAAAACAACGATTTTTGATGCCTTATAGGCACAGATAAATATAAATGTTCACTAGACTGAAATTATAGCAAATGACATATCTCTACACAGAGATGGCAAAAGATGCAAGAAACAGTCCATTCACTTACTCTTTAGTAAATATGCCTATATATTACATAAATGACAATATGCCTTATAGGCATCAAGCTTTGTATATTGTACGTTTATTTTTCCTATCTCTGCGATTTAATAGAGATTTTAGAATTAAAATTTAAACTTGTTTGGAGTAAAAATAGATACTTTAAAATAATTCTACAATGAACGTCTTTCTATGCTATTTGTCACAGTCATTTATGAAATACATAGGTATATTTACTAAAGAGCGAGTGGACTGTTTCTTGCATCTTTTGCCATCTCTGTATAGAGATACATCATTTGCTATAATTTCAGTCTAGTGAACATTTATATTTGTTTGCGCCACTTAAAAATTTCCAGGAACCTTATACTGTTCTTCACACATAGAACTGATGCTATTAACCTAGAGAATTTGATTCTGCTTTGGGTCTCAGGGGTGGTGATAGGATAGTACTGAACCATACTTCCGCTTGCTCCCATTGTGAGATCATTTATGATAAACAGCGTCCATGTCTAAAAGGTTTTGCTGCAAGCTAGTGTGTGATTTAACCACAGAAAAGAGTGAGGTTAGTTTCTTCATAAAGAAATCCATGTGCCTGCTTCACTCTTCACTTAACCATAGGAATTACATAGTTCCAGACATAGCAACAATTATTTTTATGCTTTCAAGTATATACTCAATCCAATAGTGAATATTGTTTCCTTCTCTAGGTTTGATCAAGTTTACCTTGTTAAAGAAACTTAATTGTTTTAAAGAGCAAAAGTAACCTATTTATTCTACTATTCTCTCATTAATTTTCCATCAGTGAGAATTAAGCACATTTCTACTACATCTATTTTACAATGATTTTTTTTTTTTTTTTGGTCCCTCACCTCCAGTTCTTACTCTATTTTTATTGCCAGAATTTGATTAAGGCAATTGTGAGTGTACACAGAGTATAACTCAGAAAATAGTTAGAATTATCTTTAATATTGTTAAAGCTGGAAGAAACAGAAAATTCACTCACTAGTTTTCTGTAGGAAATATAATGCAAAATTTATTAAGAGGAAAAATGAGTTCCTTCTAAAGTTTAGCAAGAAAGATTAAACACTATATGGCTTTTGATAGATGTGGTGAAACTCAGAAATAATTAAAAGCAGCTTTAGGGTTAAATTAAAATAGCAATATTTTTTATGTCTCATTTATACAAAATGAAACAAAAATTTCAACTACATTGCTATTGTAACTGTTCACAAAAACTGCTGGTTTGCCCTCAGATTTTTCAGCAGACTTAAGACACTCTTTTCCCCTTTTTATTAGAGGAATCTATCACTTAAATAGTAGAAAAAAATGGCTAAATCAAAACTCCCACACCCAATTAAAAAATACAACCGTGGTTCTGCTCCCTTCCTTTTTTTTCCTTCCTTTTTTTTTTGAGACAGAGTCTCGCTCTGTCACCCAGGCCAGAGTGCAGGGGCACGATCTTGGCTCATTGCAACCTCCCGTCCCCTGGGTTCAAGCAATTCTCCTGCTTCAGCCTCCTGAGTAGCTGGGATTACAGGCATGTGCCACCATGGCTGGCTAATTTTTGTACTTTCAGTAGAAACAGGGTTTCACCATGTCGGCCAGGCTGGTCTTGAATTCCTGGCCTGAAGTAATCTGCCTGCCTCGGCCTTGCAAAGTGAAGAAATAATTTTTAAAGAAGTATGGAAAACAGTCGTTCTCTACCCCTAAGTGAATTCTATGAATCTTTAATCATCAACAGTCTAATACTATTTCAGTTACCAGAACTTAAACTAATTCTGTGCTTTATTCTCAGTTCATATTATAAACCAGCATTGAAAGCAAACTTGAAATCCTGAAAATTAAAATACCTAGAAAACAAATATCATTATGTTCTTCTATTCATATCCAGTCCCCCCTAACATCTGAGGTATTTCACATAATTGAAACATTTATTTGAACAGTTTGCTATAGCTATTCATCCACTTATCCACTGCTTATTGCCTGGTCTATTAGATCTGTGAGAGAACATGGAAACAAAATCTGCACCTTGAGGAATTTACAGAAGACTCTCAGCCTTCTGGAATACTCTGTGGACATCTGGAATTTCTGAGAGCATATACTGTCCTCCTCCCTTTCCTTGGGAAACCTTTGAGGTCAAGGGTCCTTTATGTTCTCAAACCTATGTTCAAGTTAATATTCAACAAGTATCTCTTGGCTGACGACTATCACCAACTCTAGATCTTAAATGTTTTGAAAACTTTGAAGCAAATATTACTTAAAATTTAGAATTTTTATTGCCATATGTCATTTTATTTCCTGGTGACAGTTGTGAAAAAAGAATTTCTACGCTGAATGGAAGCTTTATGTCTTCAGGGATAAAGCCCATTGGGTTGTAGTAAGCCCAGTGATTTCTAGGCTCAAAGAGTTTAGATAAGCACTCAGCACTTGGGGAAAGTTTGTAGGTTCTACAGCACATAATTACTATGAATTATCTCACTATTAATAATTGCAAATTCTTGGATGATTCATACAGTTTTGCAAGGCTTTGTAAAAAGACTGAGTTTTTTTTTTTTCTTTGAAAAAGACAAAGATAGGAACTCAGGATAATAAATAGGAATAAGTTTTTTGAAGAAAAAAAATGCTAGCATAAAGGTGAGTGAGGAAAAAAGGAGGAAACTAATATTTCAAACACCTTCCATGTACCAGGCACAGTGGTCCTCAAGCTACGTAGAAGCTTGTCTTGTCTAATTAATGCTCACAATAACACAGTGAAGTAAGTACTATGATCTCCATCATAGAGACAAGGTAAGTAACTTGCCCAAAGTAATCCCAATAGAAAGGGGAGGACTAGAATCTAAGCTCAGACTGGTTAGCTGACTATGGAACTTACAATCTGACCAGCACTATTCCTTTGCCATTTCAAGCCATTTCAAGCTACACTGAACATCAGTTGAAATAGAAGTCTCATCCTTAGAAACATAATGACACTCAATAACCACAGAACAAATAATGACAAGGAGAAATGAAAAGGGGATAGGAGGAAGAGAAAAAGGGAGGGAGGAAGAGAGGGAGGCAAAGAAGGAGGAAAGAAAGGAAGAAATAAGGAAATAAAGGTAAGAAAAGAAGGAAGGAAGGAAGGAAGGAAGGCAGGAAGGAAGGAAGGAAGGAAGGAAGGAAGGAAGGAAGGAAGGAAGATTGCTGAAATGCCACATCACTCCTACTATTACCAATTACTGTCTCTATTAAGTGAATTTCTTTAATTTTGCTAAGAGCTGGTCTGTTTTTAATGCAGTACAAAATACCTTAACATAGTCTACTAACTCTTCTGGCACAATTTCTATGAATTTTATATGTATTTTTTTTGCAGGGGGCGGGAAATGTAGTATCATTAAAACTAAAAAAAAAAAAGCTCTCATTGAATCGAAGTGTTTAGCATGGGCTGACATATTCTAATGTTACTATAGCTTTTACAGTGGTTTTTATTGATTTTTATTGTCTAAAATAACAGAAATATGCAATATATTAGAAGGGTCTGGGGCACAAAAGTTTTATGAGGGAAGTAAGCTTGTGTGACAGCTGATATAGACATAAATGTCCCCCTAGTTTTCCAGGTTCATTTTGGCATAAATGTGACTTTTAAATTTCCAGGTACTAGCTTCCTCTAAGAATATCTAATTCAAAACCATATTAAAAGTTGTGAGACTACAATATGCCCAATTAATATGCATCTAATATTCCTTGACTTAGAGTTATCTGACAAAAATATGCCAGCTTTGCCAGGAACTAGGTGTGTGACCTATGGAAAGTCACTCGACCACTCTGTGTTTTATTTTTCTTATTTGTAAAAGGAGCTTAATAATTGAACCTTTATCATACTTTATGGATGATATAGGTTTTAACAATTTTACTAAAGGTTGACTAAAATGTTAGAAATCTATTCATGCAAGCAACAGTATTTGCAAACTTTTAATATTAGTCAAGCTGATATTTTGGTTAAGAGATGATGAACATCTCTTAGAAAGAAAATTGAAGAGGACTTTTTATGGTATCTTGCTGATATATAAATTTTTTAAACATCTTATGGTTATCTTTAAAAATCAATAATGTATGTACAGATCACAGAGAATATTTTTTGAGAAATGTATTTCAAACAAATATCTTTAATTCCATCCAAAAAACAATTGAGATTCTAATATGATTTAATTTTCCTGAGGACAGTCATTCTTTACCAACTGATATGTAAATATTTCAAAATTTCAGCTACTGGAAACAAACTTCAAGTTACACGGTATTTTTTGTATTGTTCCCTCTACATAGAATATTCTTTATTCTTAGATGGTGAGTGAAATGCTCGTAAACCTTACAGACTATCTGAAGAATATACTTGCATGTCAAGCAAACTGGGGAAACCATTCACCTTTTACAAATAAATAAAGCAAGCATCAGCTGAACACCATTGTTTCTCTTGCAGTATGATCATCTCTCACACAAAAACACAATAATCCATTTAAGAATCATCACACATCATCTCATACAGTTTGCTTGAGTACAACAGAACCCTTACTGTTGACTATTTCTTGAAAATGATGGAAAAATTATAGTTTAAAATGTTACCTTGTGAAAAAAGCCTCAAGTCCATTTAGAGGTGAAATAAAACCCAAATCAAATGTCGCACAGTCACAGTTTTAACCCTGGCTGACCAATCTGATCTGATCCTTTCAGAGAATGCTAAGACGTATCCCAGCTAATCATTACATTAGTCTTAAAAGTATCTAAGAACATTACTTTTAGTTAGTTTTAAAAGTAACCACCTTCCATGTCTCAGGCTACACTGGAAGTATTGGAGATGAGGTATTAATTTTAAAGCCTATAGGTAGATCATCTGAAAATCATATTCTGTTCCTATCATAAAGGGCACATTTAAGTCTCGTCCTGTTCTTTTCACTTCTCCATTGTGTAGGAAAGAAAAATTCATGGAGCATTGAAAATCTCGGGTGGATAATAGTATGTGAAGGAAGAACAGAAAGTGTTTGCCAAGATGTGACCCACTGGGAGAACCTTAGAGACAAGAGTGCACAGATAATGTATCATGTAATTCTAGATTTTGTCTAGAATTTGTAATTCTAGATTTTCCATGATGCATTAAAGTAATTATTTCAGGATATTATTGTTCCATTGGCTTCAAAATATAATGGAGAAAAACTAAGTAAAGAGCCTCAGAATTTTTTAAAGAAAATCAAATTAGCTACCACATTAAAAGTCTAGTTTTATTTCATTGTTGATATTTTCCCAGAAAAAAATATATTTCTAAAATCTGGGGAATTCATTTATGCATTACCCTTTAAAAAACAGGAGAAAGGTGAAATAGACCATCAGCTGAAAACACTTGTTTCTCCTGCAGTGTGATGATAATCTACTCACATGAAAACATAATGAGTCAGTTTAAGAATCATCACACACATCTCTTGCAATTTGCCCAAGTGAAAAACTGTTGGGAATTTGTTAGGAAGAAAGCTACATATCATCTGGTCTTTTGGACCACCATGTGATATTATTCCAAGATTCTGAAAATTCAAGCAATCTCATTCATTGAGAGAATAGCCAAATGACATATAATTTGTGAAAGTCATACAATAAACAGAAAAACATAACAGTAAATAAGTTTTATACTTTAAAAGTGAAATTTTAGATACCAGCGTGTATCACAGAACACAGTGCAATCATTGTTAGTTTCATTTTTTTCCCTTAAAAAACTGCAAGGTATTACAAATTGTGAATAATTTAAAACGTTAAATATTTACTAACAAAACTTCAGACCATCAAAGCAATATAATTTATCTGTTATTGTGTTATACTAATTAAAATGTATTACTTCCCTTACTACTTTGTGACAGGGCTAAAGAACAATGACCTTTAATACATGTTGACTAAGAAACTAACTATAAACTGTTATGTTGGGTTTATAAGTCATTACCATTGAGTTGTTATTCAGCCTAAATCTTAAACATTTGAACACATTTTAATTCATGTAAACAACAGAAAATCAAATAAGGATATGAACAAAATAACGTGATTTTCATAATTAAAGGCTTAAAGATATAGACACATGAAAAAAACTTCTGTTTCTGTTTAGAGGAAGGTGCCAGAAACATTCCATTCTGCACACTATTGTGATAGTACTTCAGCAAGGTCTGGAGAATAAATTTATCTTCAGAATAATCCTCCCTACCCTTTAAATTTATTACACATATACACTGGGATATAAAGGTCTATGTTAAGTTGGATACTTCCTGACATGCTTTGCTTGACTTACTGCAGCCATCACTCTCTATTTCATTCAGTGCAAAACTTCTTACAGACTATATCTATATCCACAGCTATTAATTCTATAGCTATTAATTTCTTAGGCTTGCAGCCTATCATTTGCCCTCACCATTCCAGGGGAATAGTTCATCTTAAGGTCTCTAACCTTCTAGCTGACTAGACCAACAGGTTGGCTCATAGTCTTAAACACCCATACCCCATCATTTTCCTGCAGGGTCTGACTTCACTGATCACTCCTTTTTGAAACATCTTTAACTTTTGATTTCCACCACACGGTACAGCTTTGTTCTCCTCCCATATCTCTGACGTTGTTTTTCTGCTGTATGTGCTGGCTCCAAACTTTCTCCTACCTTCTAAACATAGATTGCCTCCTTGGACCTCTTTGCTCCATCCTGTTCTTTAGGTAGTCTCACCTGGATTCACAGACTCAGTTATCACATTTATACCACTGACACCTGCATCTTCAACCCCAGTCTCAACATTCCCCTTCAGGTTTCAATTTAGTTGCCTGACTGCTCTGCTACATGACCTACCTGTATCTTAAAAATTCAACTTGTCCTACGAACATCTGCATATTCTCTACAAGGTCAGCTCTTCTTGCTTTCCCTGTGTATTTTTAGAGGCACCCTTCACCCTCAGTCATCTAAGGTGAAATGTTTCTATCATGCCTGACTGCTTTGGTTCTGTCACTCCCGGCATTCCATTCCTCCACTTTTGAGTGGGGACACATGTACTTTGCCATTGTGGTGTAGGCTGCAACATCTTGCACAGTCCTTACCACCTGTCTGCACAACTATTTTGTCCATGTTTAAGATTCATACGATTCATCGTCAATGGTACTTGAAGTGGATCTTTCTCATCAGGCTGTCCCCCATTCCCTGTTTACCTCCATATTACGGCACAAAGTTAATGTCCTTCACCATAACAACAACAACAACAACAACAAATACACATGTGTATAATAGGAGTAAGTTTCAAGGACCACAAACCTGGTGTGTACAATGTAACTTTCTTTCTCTGAAAAGAAATTTAATTTCTAGTTAAACACCCATTCCTCAAGGAAGTCAGGATGGGCAACTTTTAGATGCTTTTTCATTCAGCATCATTGTCTCCGGTGCTGTTTTCCCAATATTCCACACTGTCATTTCTCCTCTTTTCGCCAGTTGCTCATTAATTGCCCCCTCCTCAGAGGCTGCATGCTGAAAAATGAGGGTGAGGTCCTCTCTGCTACTAGGTCCTCAACCTGTCTGTGGTTCTTCTGACAAAAAGATCTGCATTCAAGAGCCCCTCCTCATGAACACTTCCTAACACTTACCTCCTTTTCTTCCCCATTGCTTTTTCTTTCTGTTCTCCATCAGAGAACTGTAATATCTTGGGAATGACAATAAGGGATTAATTCCTACAATCCTTTCCTGTAGGGAAGAATCCAGATTATCAAATGGACTTTATTTTCTTACTTGCATTCATGCTATAACAACCTTACCCCTGGTCATAAGTATAGAACACAATAGATGCTGGGGTAGAAGGAAAAAGGCGGAAAGAAGCATAGCTTATTAGAAAATGTCATGTCATGACATTATAGTAGCAGAACTTAAGGACCACTTCAGAGAGGACTATTGCCAAGCTGCAGTATAGTACTTTCTCCTCACTGCTCTTTAGAAGGAACTAGCCATTGCACTATTATATGTGTGTGTGTAACTCTTTGTAGAAAGAATCATTTTAGGTAAATATATGGGCAATATATGCATTTTGTTTGGCTTGTACACAATATATGCATTTTTTCTGGCTTGGCTTAAACCTTTAAAAAGTGTTTTTTAATTGAGAATTTTCACATAAAATCCACATTTTCTGCTTTTTAAGAAAAATATAAAAAATTGGCAACATCAGGAACTTGTACAAAATTGGCTTAAATAGAGCTTATAAAGTTGGATAGAGAAACATGGTGAGTAGGCAAGGAGACAGAACTAATATCAACTAAACACTTTCTATGAGCTCGACAACTGCACACACGAACACACACATATACCACTGAATCCTTGAAGTTAGGGAGGTAAGATGTTATTATTCTTATGTCAAAAAGCTAGTAAGTGACAGAGACAGGAAAGGAACCTGCATCTCTCTCACAAGGAAAAAACTACTAAACAAGAAATGGCTAGGAAATAATGTAGTCCCAATGCATCTAAATCTCAGTGGTACTTTCCAGGAATGAGAATGTGTAGAAACCAACAGACCAAACAAAATACCAAAACGTAAGCTACTGCCATTCTTTGCTACTTTGAAGCAAGTCGCCTTTTCCGCCAGGGTTCTCTTACTTCCTAGGCAGTAAAATTAAGTAGCTATAAGTCAGAGCATGACAGATTTACTTTAAAGCTATCAACAATTCTATACTTTGGCATACTTCTAGCACTATTATCACAGATGCTTCCTTTCCAAGGATGGCAGAAATCTCTGTGATAGAAAGAATATAAATAACCTGTATTTTACTTCAGATTGCCCTGGTCCTTTTCAAAATAGGGGAAAGCATACAATAAGTTACATTAGAGCAGCTCTTTCCACTGTCTCTGTAAATGCATAAAGTAGCATTTTCTTTCTAAACAAAATCTGTTTGGCAAGATATACTTGTTGTTATATAGATTTAAAAATGGTCCTCTTCAGGGGAGTTTACACTGTTCGGATATTTTTAAGCTATTGTCATGACGTTCACCTTTCCCTTTGGACATATTTGACTCCTTTAATCATGGCTAATAAATCAATCCTTTCATCTTCTTAATTTTTCTTGCTATTCTCTGAACTCCATCCAGTTGGCTTATATGTATTTGGTAATGTGCAAACCAAAACTAAATGTAATATTCCAACTGTGTCTTTTTTTTTTCAGTATTACAAAGGTGATAGTTTAAAAGCTATTGATTCCCTGTAAAACATGTGTTTTTTTTTTTTTTTAAAAAAAAGTAACCAGAGGAAATGAAAGGAAATAGTGAGGAATAAATAGTAAGGGCTATTAATGTTGTAACTTGGTGATTTATTTAGGGATATTCCCTGATTTCAATTATAGGAGGCTTATTACCATTAGTTATTTAACTAACTATGCAATTCAAGTTATTTCCAGAGTTTTTTTTTTTTTTTTTTTCCCAACAGGGAGGAGGGAGGGATATTGTTTGTCTCTTGTTTATAGCACATAAAACTCTCGAGTTATTTCTTTAACCCTATCCCTATGGCCAGAGTCCTGCTAGTATTAGACTAATTCCTTAAGTAATTTACACCTGCCTGTCCTACTAAATCACCAAGGGGTATACATTCCAGACTGTCCGTTATAGGAGGGCACTCACCTTCTTGAACCCCTGCTACCACTGTTTCTCTGGAAAAAAAAAAAAAAAAAAAAGAACCATATCCCTTGATCCAGCTGCCTTGCCTGACAAATCTATTTGTCATCGAAAACTGCTGGAAAGCTTCTCTAGTCTTTCACTGGCTCACTCTGGTGCCAGCCTCAGCCTTCCTCTATCGCTCTGTCTTACAGTGGGTCAGCAGCCTTGTTGTACTGAAAAGTTCCAAAATGTGGTAGTTGTTAACTCACAGTTTATTTTAACTGAAAAATTCGACCTTTGTTTTAAAGATAATTCATCTTCAATCTTGGAACTTCCTTGAAATATTCCCATTTGAATTCAAGAAACAAAAGTGTTACTTCAGTAATAACATTGATGCTTTTTAGCTAAAGTAGAATAGAAGACTGGCTTTGAGTACAAGATTCTGGAACCAAACTACCTATAGTTGAAAGCCATTCCATCAACTATCCTGTGTAATGAGACACTTAAGTGCTCTCTGCCTCAGTTTCTGTCACAATAAAATGGGGATTTTATAATTTTGAAGTATGTTCCTTCAATATCTAGTTTATTGAGAGTTTATAACATGAGGAGAAGTTGAATTTTATTGAAAGCCTTTTCTGCATCTCTTGAGATAGCCATCTATGACAAATCCACAGCCAACATCATATGGAATGGAGAAAAGCTGGCAGCATTCCCCTTGAAAACTGGCACAAGTCAAGGATGCCCTCTCACTACTTCTATTCAATGTAGTATTGGAAGTCCTAGCTAGAGCAATCAGGCAAGAGAAAGAAAGGCCATCCAAATAGGAAGAGAGGAAGTCAAATAATCCCTGTTTGCTGATGACATGATTCTATATCTAGAAAACCCCATAGTCTCAGCCCAAAAGCTCCTTTAGCTGATAAACAAATTCAACAAAGTCTTGGGATACAAAATCAACGCACAAGAATTACTAGCATTTCTCTACACCAACTATAGGCAAACTGAGGACCAAATCAGGAACACAATCCCATTCACAATTTTCACTGAATAAATTACCCAGGAATACAGCTAACCAGGAAGGTGAATGATCTCTACAATGAGAATCATAAAACACTGTTCAAATAGATCAGTAATGACACAAACAAATGGAAAAACGTATCATGTTCATGGATCAGAAGAATGAATATTGTGAAAATGACCATACTGTCCAAAGAGGTTTCCAGACTCAACACCACTGCTATCACACTACCAATGATATTCTGCATAGAACTAGAAAAAACTATTTTAAAATTCATATGGAACAACAAAAAAAGTCCAAATAGCCAAGGCAATTGTAAGCAAAATGAAAAAAGCTGTAGACATCATGTTACCTGACTTCAAACTATATTACAGGATTACAGTAACCAAAACAGCATGGTACTGGTACAAAGACAGACACATAGACCAAAGGAATAGAATACAGAGCCCAGAAATAGGACTACACACCTGCAACTATCTGATATTACACAAAGCTGACAAAGAAAAGCAATGGGGAAAGGATTACCTATTCAATAAATGGTGCAAGGATAACTGCCGCCCATATTCAGAAGATTGAAATTGGACCCTTTCCTTACACTACATACAAAAATCAACTCAAGATGGATTAAAGACTTGAATGTAAAGCCCACAGCTATTAAAACTCTGGAAGACAAACTAAGCAATACCATTCTAGGGGTAGGGATGAGCTACGATTTTATGACGAAGATGCCAAAAGCAATTGCAACAAAAGCAAAAATTGACAAATGGGATCTAATTAAACTTAAGAGCTTCTGCACAGGAAACAAAACTATCAACAGAGTAAACAGACACCTCAGAGAACGCGAGAAAATATTTGCAAACCATGCATCTGACAAAGGTCTAACATCCAGCATCTATAAGGAACTTAAATTTACAAGGACAAAACAAATCACCCCACTAAAAAGTGGGCAAAATACTTGAATACACACTTTTCAAAAGAAAACAAGTCAACAATCATATGAACAAAAGCTCAATATCACTGATCATTAGAGAAATGCAAATCAAAACCACAATAAGATACCATCTCACACCAGTCAGAATGGTTATCATTAAACAGCTGAGGAATAACACATGCTGGTGATGTTCTGGAGAAAAAAGGAACATTTATAAACTGTTGGTGGGGATGTATATCAGTTCAATCGTTGTGGAAAGCAGTCAGGCAATTCCTCAAAGAGCTAAATACAGAGCTGCAATTTGACCCAGCAATATCATTACTGGGTATATGCCTAGAAAAGTATACATCATTCTACCATAAAGACAAGTGCATGTGAATGTTCATTACAGCACGATTCACAATAGCAATGACATGGAATCCACTTAAATGCCAATCAATGACAGACTGGATGAAGAAAATGTGGCATCTATACACCATGGAATGCTATTCAGTCATAAAAAGAACAAGATCATATCTTTTGTAGGAACATGGATGGAGCTGTTCCTAATGCAGGAACAAAAAACCAAATACCACATCTTCTCACTTACAAGTGGGAGCTAAATGATGAGAACTCATGGACACAAAGACAGGAACAATAGACACTGGGACCTACTTGAAGATAGAAGATGGTAGACAGGAAAAGAGCAGAAAAGATAACTACTGGGTACTAGGCTTAGTACCTAGGAAAGGAAATATTCTGTATGACAAATCCCTGTGACACGAATTTGCCTATGTAACAAACCTGCACATGTACCCATGAACCTGAAAAGTTAAAAAAAATAAGATGGGGTTATTAATAATAGTATCTATTTCACAGGGTAGTGACAGTAAATGAGTATGGACATGTAGACACTATTATTTTCTTATAATTATTTTGTATTATTTTGTTACAATTATAATTTAGTTACAAGCACTACTGAAGAACTGCCAATTCATTGAGCCAAATGATAAGATACCAACCCCTTTCAGCTGCCCAACAAAAATGGTCTCTGCCTTTAAGGATGTTGACTTCTAGATAGAAATTCAAATACGAACACACACAAAGATGACGATCATATGGCAGTAGACATGTGTTCTTCAGAATCTTTCATTCTGAATAAACTTTGAAGCTATTAATCACTGGACATCTGTAAGCTGTCAATACTAACTCTATCTTATTCTTCTAAGCCTTCTTCATAACCAGCTGGATCTGTCCTTACATTGAGCAATTGATCATATGCATTTACTCTAGGTTTCCTTAATTTATATCCCAGTTGGGATCTGAATTTTTAGCAGAATTAGACATGTAATATTCAAGTCCTAAAATATACAAGAGTTTGAACTAATACATCTATCTATCTATCTATCTATCTATCTATCTATCTATCTATCTATCTATCTATCCATCCATCCATCCATCCCTTCATCCATCCATCCACCCACCCACCCATCCCTCCATTCATTCATCCATCTACTTATGTCTGGTCTTCCTTATGTTTTAAAAGGGCAGACACATAAATCAAAATTCTGAAAGAAAACATATC
>NW_012114744.1:6671394-6755626 GCF_000951035.1 Colobus angolensis palliatus | reverse complement strand
ATAAAAATAAAAAAATAAAAAAATAAAAAAAAAAAGAAAAATATTCTTGGATTACAAATCTGTTTAGCATTGTAAACTAAGCACTAGTTTTATAGAAAAATCATCATTTATCTGTAATACTATAAATATATGTCTCTCCAAACATTCAAGCTATAAGATACTGATTACTACCTATCCAGCACAACCTATCCCGGGGTAGACCTAATGACCCTCAGCAGTGTACAGAGAGAACTGGGACTTACCAGGGGATGTGATCTGTGAGTGACCACAAGCTGTTTGACCTGAACAAGTTGTTTTACCTTTCCTGCCTTCCAGCTCTATTTCACCAATCTATTTTATATAGCTGTCATTGAAAGCCACCTCAGCACCTTCCTATTCAGAGTAGGGTACAAATAAATGGATTTTTAAAAGAGAAAGGAATTCGAACCAAGACTTTCTGATTCCAGATTCCAAAGTCATAGTTGAAAATATATTATTGCCCATTTGAAACCAATTTAATAGTTGCATATTCACTGATTTTATAATGAATTCATTTTAATTTAGGAAAGGTTAAATCAAGATATCCAATTCCTAGGCATTGTTAGATTTAAAAACAGTAAGAAATACCCATTTATCTATTGTGGTAGGAATACACAGGATGTGTTTACAGGAAATTAGGAAAAGTCTGGGAAAGAAAATATTCAGGGTTTTTCAAATATTTTCATAACATTACTTTATGAATGAGACTTACAAAGATGATTCAGCTAGGCTGTAATATATTATGTTTAATTACATGTTTAGGTTCCAGGGAAACCACTGGGGGGACAGGCTTAGGAGATGTTGGGGCTGGTATGGAGATAGAACAGCACTGTATATTTTTAAAATGCTTTCTTCTAGTGACATCTGCAATCACATGAATAAAAGCAGAATTGGGAAAATGGTATGTTGCCAATGAATATACAGCTATTTTTAATCAGGGAAAATTTACTAGCTAATTGGACAATGGATGTTTATGGATTCCTCTAACTCTAGACATTACATTTTTCATTTGATAATGTAAAGTATTCCTTCTATTAAACAAACTCAGTCTTTGGAAAATATGTAAAGATGTATTAAAGGCAGGAATTGAATTTTGGTTTGAGTAATTTTAGTGTTTTGGCACAGAGATATTCTAAATTTAAATGGTTAGCAGGGGCATTTTTACTGAGCAAATTAGAAATTATTTAATAATCACTTTACAAGTCATTTACTGATGACAGAAAACTTCCTTGGTAGGCAAAACCAGTAGCTTAAAAGACATGAAGATCTCCTTTTGAATTTTTTTATTACTTACTTAATTATTTTGAGACAGAGTCTTGCTCTGTCACTCAGGCTAGAGTATAGTGGCTTGATCTTGGCTCACTGGGTTCTCTGCCTCCCGGGTTCAAGCGATTCTCTTGCCTAAGCCTCCCAAGCAGCTGGTATTACAGACATGTGCCACCACATCCGTTAATTTTTGTATTTTTAGTAGAGATGGGGTTTCACCATGTTGGCCAGGCTGGTCTCGAACTCCCGACCTCAGGTGATCCACCCACCTCAGCCTCTCAAACTGCTGGGATTACAGGTGTGAGCCACTGTGCCTGGCCTCGTTTTGAATTTTAATGAAGGATAGAAACTCATTTCTTATTAAACTTTGATTTTCTCCATCATTGCATTTATACCAATTATAACTAATTTATTATTTGTATAATCTATTGAACATTTGTTTTACCCACTAGACTCTGAGCTCCATGAGAAGACAGATGATATCTATTTTAATCAGCTCTGTATCTGGTATGTACTAATAACAGCAAGTGTTAACTTTTACTGAGTGCTTATTATTCATCAGGCCTTGTGTTAAGTATTTTCTGTCTATTACTATTAAGTTCATTTAATTATATTTATTAAGTTAACAAGTAAAATTTATAGTGAATCAAAAGACCCTACATTTATGCAGAGATGTACAAAAGACCTTTTGCCAAGTATAATGAGGCCCAGGGAGAGAAGGGCCAGAAAAGTTCAGCTACTCCATAAAAATGATGAAACCAAGGCTCAGAGAGGTACAGGCAACCTGCCCAAAGCCACAGAAAAAATGTCACAAATTCCAGTATGTCCTGATGATGTGTCTGATGCCACTGAGCATAGAGCATCTGATGAGAGATGCAGCGAGTTAGTCCTTCCAAAAACTAGACAGATTTCTTATACACGCACTCACTCTTCATCATTCACATACTCCACAAGCATTCACTTGCTATCGACCTTACACCACATGCTTTGTGAGGTGGCAGGCATGGCAAGACAAGGAAGAAAAATGTAGGGGAGATATGCATGTAAGCAAGTGTCACTAAGGTGTAGTCCGTGTAAAATAGGGAAGTGTAAGTGTAAGGTGGGGATCAAAGGAAGAAGTGATTTCCTCCCACAGACATTGATTAAACCATTCGCATTATTGAAGCCATCCATACTAAAGAAAAAAAAATCCAAACACAGTTCCTTCAACGTAAAAAATATTTGAATGTACCTTAGAGATTAGCTCAAAATTATTCTATCAGTCGCTGGGGTAAATTACATTTCAGCACTATTATCCCGAATTTAGAGTGAAAAGGATCACTTTAGTTGCCACTTTTTCTCTCTGAACTCACTAGCCACAGATCAATAAGATCATCCATTCATTCAACAAATATTTATTGCATGTTTATTATGTCAGGCACTGGGATACAAGAGTGGTACATTTAAAATGTTAGCCATTAGTATTCTCAGTGGCCTACCAAAATTTGATGACATTCTTAAGTAAAAAATTTCAGCAAAATGATATTTTGATCATTATCAGATGATCAGATGAACAAAATGATATTTTGATCATTATCAAAGCTTAATGGAAATAAAAAAGCATGGATTATCTGTTGCCTCCCAATAAAACCATCCTATTCTTAATATAAAACAGAAAATTCCATTAAAAACAAAAATACATTTTTTAAAACGGGAAATAGGATCAAAAATTTCATATACAATAAAGTTGCTTTTTCCTAATTAAAGTTAATTTTCCCAATTACCTTCTTTATAGAACGTAGTTTTTCATTCAGTCATTTTAATACTGTGTTATGAATGTAATTTTAGCTAATTTTACTTATCTCTAAAAGCTATAGGCAGCTTGTTAATTTGTTTGATGGTTTTATAGAATACAGTGACTTGGAACCTATTTAATGTTGCAACTTGTATACATATTCATTTATGCAGGCATTCTGAACTATCAATTTCATTTCATATTTTTAAATAGCTTGTAATATTACATTTGTTTCATTAGAATATTTTACAAGCATATACACATATTTATGTCACATTTGAATATTAGATTCCTGTTATCAGCCATTATAAATGTATACAGTAAAGTCTTCATTGAGGTTCTAAACTTGTTTGATTTTTCCTTTTCCTATAACTCTGAAACATCTGCAGTTTGCCATACTAAAGTGTCTACCTTTATAAATAGTCTTGTTTCTAAAAAATTTTACAGAAAGACAAACATCCCATGTTTTTCACTTATTCATGGGATCTAAAAATCAAAACAATTGAACTCATAGACATAGAGAGTAGAAGGATGGTTACCAAAGGCTGAAAAGGGTAGTCAGGGGCTGGAGGACAGGTGGGGCATGGGTAATGGATACAAAAAAAATAGAATGAATAAGACCTAGTATTTGATATCACAATAGGGTGACTACAGTCAATAATAATTTAACTGTACATTTTAAAATAAAGAGTGTAATTGGATTTTTGTAACTCAAAGGTTAAATGCTTGAAGCGTTGGATATTCCATTCTCCATGAAGTGACTATTACACATTGCATGCCTGCATCAAAACATCTCACGTACCCCATATACACCTACTACATACCCACAACAATGTAAAAAATTTTTTAAATTAAAATTATGCAGAAACATGCTTTAGTAAATAAAATTCTATGTTAAAAGTGATATTTAAGAGAATACAAAGTTTTGATTCTTCAGATAGAGAAGACTACTTCAAAAATATTAACACCTTGTCACTCACTTTTTAAGAATTTTAAGTTTTAAAAATTATTTCAGGTTTTCTTAAAGTGAAAGAGAAAGTTTAAATATCCAGTGAGTAAAGAGGTCAGCTGACAGGAGCTTTTATCTGAGCAACATTCTCAGCATATGAAAGCTCTGACCAGTAAGAGAGCCTCCCGCTATCATGGTGTTCAGAACGTAAGCCAGTAATGAAGCGCTCTGCATACATAGAGAAGCTGCACCCAACGAGGACCTCAGGAACTAAGCTCAGCTCTTGCAAGTTTAAAAGCAACAGACTTTTAAAGGTAAACTAAAACTAATGGGTTCTAGTAAGCTTTTTCAGAGCTTACAACTTACACAAAATGATTTAACTTTTATATCAGATCTCAAATATGTCACGGTGTCTGTTTCAAATTGGTATAGAATGCAGACAATGCGTCTATTCTCGTCATTAAGTTTCTCAAGCAGACTTCATGCTGTGATCCCTTTCATCAATCCCGTGATCTTAAACATGACTGCTCACCTTGTTAGAATGTGATGCTTATAAATTACAAAACCCGCCAAAACTAGTGGAGGGTGAAGGATTCAATCTTGGTTGCATTCCAAAGAACTCCTTTTTCCATAAAGAAATGAATTCTGTTGACAGCCCCTTGTGCTCGGGGTTCTTCCTCTCTTCTACAGGGGCCAAGGAAGGTTTCCTATGCTCTTTTGCCATCATCTTGGCTGCACTCTGATTTCATGACCTCTGAGTTAATCCTCCTTTTTTTTTCTTATTAACAAGTGTAAGCAGGCCAACTTCAAACGGACTGCCATAGGTCACAAGGTTTAATGGGCATAGAGATAATCATCTAAATTACATTTCTAGGTCTGATGGGCTAGACAGACTTAGAGGGTCACTTTACCAGCATTTGCTGTTAATCAGCAAGGTTGGTGGGTCTCAGAGTGTAGCTGTTTTTACCTTCCTCCCTGAGGGGCTGGGTCATACTGAATGATTAGCGAAGGCAGCTGCATTAACTTTCTTCTTACACAAAGTGTGTCGTGTCCCAAAAGGACATGAAAGGCAAATGTGGCCACAGCTCAAACACCAGATGCACTCTTTTCATCTCAGTGGAATTATCTGCCCTCTACTTGTAGATCATGATCCTCAGCACAACAGTTGTTGCTGATTTTCACGATCTGTTAACAGTTAGGAATTTTTACATTAAAGAACTTTCTCCTATATTTATTTCTTATAGCATCTAGGAAAATGCCATAGCCTACTGTATATTTTTTTAATGCTACATGATTCTTAACATTAAAAGGAATGAGAAACACAGCATTACTCTAAAGATAAGAAGAACCAAAATAATTTTACCTGTTAAAATTCAAAGATAAATAAATATCCTTTAGGAACTGGCAGGCAGAAGAGCATCATGAGTTGTTTTTACAATACAGGCTCAAACAATTTTGGTTACATATTTCAGTTTATTATCAAAGAAAACAATAGCCTTTTTCCTGAGTGAGATGTTAGAATGTATATTTAACCGAAATTCAAAAAAAAGGATGAACTGTAATCATTTAAAATGTATCAGTATGTCTAATATGTAAGTAAATATAATACAATATGTCTCATCTGTATAATACTTCATAACTTGCAAAAGTCTTTTGCATCCATTACTATTTTATTCTTAATAACAATCCAGGGAAATAAGTTAGGGCAAGTATAAATTATGTCCATTTTATACATCATAGCAATTTTCCAAGAACTTAAGTGGCTTGCTCAGTGTCATTGTGGTAATAAGCGATAAAGCTAGCACATAGATTCAAATTTTTTTATGCCACACCCAATCCATGTATCTTATTGAATAACATACAAAATGTGGTCTTCTGGTGAAATTTTTTTTTTTTTTTTTTTTTTTGCCATTCACTCAAACAGGCCTTTGTGGCAGAACTGGTAGGTAAGTTGTGTTTACATAATTAGCATTCTAAAGTGAGGAAAATCAGATATATTAAACTGATTCAATAAGAAGGATGTTGATTTGTCAAAACAGCCACATTATAATGTTTCTAAAACTTGGATGACCCTCAATAGTACAGAGTTTATAAAAGCCACAAATACATGCAATCATATTTTAGTTTGATGCTGAAGAGACCATTTAGAAAGCTAACAAACAATCGGAATACAAATGATTTAAATGAAAGCCAGAATCAAAAGAAATGCTTGATCTTTATCAATTCCAATCTTAAAATATCTTGTCTTTCTCCGAATTGTAAAAATTTTACCTCTCACCCCACACACGCCATAAAGAAGAAAAATAACAATTTAAAAACTTCAGACTTAGTGGTGGTTAATCATCCAGGGCACTGAAGTAGGGTGGGGACATATTGTGAACTCTGGTGAGGTCTCTAAAGATTAGAGACAGAATGAAAGGAAAGGAAATTAAAGTACAGGGAGTGTTAATTCTAAGAAAAGGACATATTTAACAATGTATGACTTGGTTGAATGATTACTAAACATACTATCACTCTTTCATGAGTGAATAGTAGGAAGACTGGGGTGAAGATTATTTGAAGCTACTCATACAAAATTGTGTCCTCAAACATGAATTTGGTCATTAATGAACAGACCCTTTATTATCATTACTGGTCAGTTAATGAGTTTTTAATTTTTAAAGTTTGACAAAAAGAAATTTACTTTTACGTTTAGATGTTGCTTTCTCGAAAACAGTTACAAACAACAACAAAAAGAAACAAGAAAAAACACTTACTGGATACTTAACTGAAGTTTATATACTGGATACTTAAGTGAAGTTTATATCCAACATATACTACTTCGGCAGGTCTTTTATCTGATGTTTGATATTATTTTTTCTTTTTTGTTCCTTTTTGTTTTTATAGATTTAAATTATGTTTAACAAGGACAAATAAAACTTAAGAAACATAGTAATTTCTGTTAGCAAAACAATAATTGAAATACTCAAAAGTAAGAAAATAATGAATGGATTTTAAAATTTCAGAGAATTTAAGAAGAAACTTAGAAAAATACCTTTGATGTTCAGAATCACTTATAGGAAGAGTCAGAAAAGTTGAGAAAATGAAGACACATTTATGTCATACAGAATACAGAGTGGACAATACAGGATTAGAAGTCAAGTTTTGGGAAGTACCACTAAAAGTTGTTTATTTTATTCCCTGATAAAACTATCTCCTTGGTGACATTACTTGAAACATAGTCTTTTCACACACAAAGACAGGGTATTTTGAGAGGTGAAGAAAGAGCCTCTCCTATCAGACAAAGAAATGGAATATGGAAGAAATGTACTGAAAAGAGAATGCACCTGAGCTACATAATGGTAAAAGCAGGTGCTTTTTACATGAAAAAGAAAAGGCATCAGCTTAGGGGTACTAAAAGGCAATGGTTCTCAAAGTGCGGTTTGGGGACAAGAGGCATGGCATCAGCATCAGCTGGAAAGTTGTTAGATATGCAAATTCTTGAGCCCCATCTTAAACCTACTGAGTGGGAACCTGGGGTTGAAGCCAGCAGTCTGTGTTTTAATAAGCCCTCTGGGAAATTTCAATGCATGCTTAAGCTTGAGAATCACTAGGATGAGGAAAAGCAGTGAAAAGAGAGGAATGAAAGAAAGTGAAGCCAGTACCCTGGTCAACATAACGTCCTACCGTCTTTCGGGGAAGGGATTCCTCAGTTGCTATATTGCTCATAATCAGTCAGAAACACTTAAGGCCTAGATGAAACTTAAGAAGTGAACTAAAGAAGTATACTACACCAGAGAGGAATTGGTGGCAAATTGTGGCTATAATCCTCCAAATCCACAGTGGCACACAGCCCCTTTAAATCCCAGGCCAAGTATCCAGCAGTGGGCCATGCCTTGTGGCATCTGGAAAAGGAAGTGATCACAAGGTCTTAGTAGGGCCCTCTAATCAGATTTGTGATGTTCTGAGCTTTTGTTCCTTAATATTTACAAACACACAAACAGTGGAAGAAAGAGCAGAGCACCTAGCAGTAAATTGGGACTGAGGACATACTTCTAATTTGACATTGATTTAAAATGTTTAGATTATTGAGGTTTTAAAAAATCATTTGATCTATCCAACCCTGTGATGCCTGAATTCTTTCTTTAATATTGCCACCAAGTGCTCAATGAGTCTACTCTTTGGATACTTTAAAGACAAACATATTGCCCATTGAGAGGGCATATTTATTTTATCTTTGGAGAGCTATGGGTATGAGAATGGACTTATTTATATAGAACTGGTAGCTGTCTTGTTGTGAGGCTCATAAAATATACAAATTGAGGACATTTGTCATTTTTTCATGGCCCATTGTTCAACCCTCTCTTATTTAGAGGGAATCCTATACTATAAATGCCAAGTAATCTTGCTCTGTCTAGTGAGCAGAACAACGACATGTGATTTAAATGTGGCTAACTGGATGCCTCACCCTAAGATTTCAAATTTGGAACAAATGACACAAATAATATGGGACAGTTTAGAAAGTGTTCATGGCCTTGATGTTCAGCAGCAGAGGCAGAAGCAGCAGCCTGTGGGCTCTGGAGAAGAGAGTGTGTCCAGTGACAGTGGGAGTCGGGGTGGTACCTTGCCTGCGGCTCCTCCTATTTCCCTTGATTCCTGTCTATTTTCTGCTTCTATAGTCTTCCCACAATAGCTCAATTCTGTAAGCTACCAGATACGTTTTGAATAAAGTTCCTTTTCTGCTTAGGTTAGCCAGAATTGATTTCTATTTCCTGCATGAGAACACTGACTAAGAAATTAGATGTAATAGAATGTTGTGGGGAGTGGGGGAGAAATGATGAAATGACATTAGAGATGTTTGGTTATCTAAGTAAAAGTGGTTCATATGCAGTTGGATAAATGGATTGGAGTCCATAAGGAGAGTTGAGACTGGAAGTAGATATTTCATAGACATCTTTTAAGTCCTAGAACTGGAGGAGATATTCAGAAGATAAACCTCAGATAGACTCTGTTCTTTGTTTCCCAGCATCTGTCCTTCTTAAAATAATATTTCTAATTTCCTTTGGGAATTGATTGTTGTTTATGCTTGGCTATGAGGTTTGGAGGAATTGGCCTCTTACCAGTTATAGGGTTAGACTTCATTGGCTTAAATCAATCAGTAGTAAGTAGTTGGGTACAAAATCCAATCAGTGATAATGATATTTATGCATATTTTGCAGGAACTCCCAGGAAAGTGATGTGAGGTTTTAAAGTTCAGCATGACCACAGCCATGTGTGGACATGTGAGAGAACCTGCAGTTGCCTGAAGGCTCCCACGTGGAGTCTGAGGGTGAAGTAACAACTAAAATATACTGCAATGAAATGGAGAGGAAACAGGTGACATTGTTTAAGCACTGAATCAAACACATTGATTAGGTTTATCATCTATGGTATGAGTGCATTGGATTATATCAGAAGACATGAACTGATGTTCTCTGTGTGGAATCTGATCACAGAATTTTATTTACGTTTTTGCCTTGCAGAGGCTTCCCTTTTAAAAATTAATTACCAATATGTAAAACTTGAGAAGCCTTCCATTAAAATTCAAATGTTAGGTTTCTTTGGCAGAATTAGGAGATTCCACAACACTGAATCATCCTTCCAAAGTAGCAGCAAATATCTTGAGCTGAGCAGTTGCTGTTCACATTTAACAGGGCATATGCTTTCCACTTAGCCATAGTCCTCACCAGTTCCTGTTGCCTCACTCTTGGCCTAATTTTGTCATCCATATTAGCCACGTCTGAAAAGATTTGTGTTGGCAACACTTTATGGACTTAAGTCCCAGGTCTGCCACTTGTTTTCTGTGATGATAGTGCCCATCACATATGGTTGCCTTATACATTAAAGTGATAAAACACGGCAAGAATAGTGTAGGCATTTACTACAATAGACTGCTCTACTGTGTGAGGTTACTCCAATCATAGATAATAGTTTTAATTGAAGAGTCTCAATTGTAAGGTAAATAAATAAATGAGAAATAATTTTATGTTTTTGAATAACTGCTACTATCCTGCTCTGTTGACAAACCTACCCCCTTTCTTAATGGATCTGGCTCCCTTAATGATATTAAAGTCCTATATCATTACACTTTAGAAATCGCCAGTTATTAAAAGTCTCATTTTCACTAACACTTTATTCTCATTTTGATCCAAAACTTTTCCCCAGGGAAGTGTAGATTTGCAGCTCCCACACTTTATGGTAGGCAGAGAATTATGACAGGTCTAATTCTGAGATAGCTCTTATAATTCCCGGCCCTTGATATATATCCATCTTCCTCCAGTTATTCAAGCAAACACTAATCTAGGTGTCGCTGGAAGGGATTCTGCACATGTAATTAAATTCCCAAATCAGTTGGCCTTAAATTAGGGAGGTAAAATCTGGGTCTAGAAGTCAGAGACAGGGAAGACAAAGAGAGAAAAATCCTGGGAGAGAGATTCAAGGTGTGAGAGTCCCCACTGCTGACTTAGGAGATGAAAGGGACCAGGTAGCAAGGAATGCAGGCAGCCTCTGGGAGCTGAGAGCAGTCCTTGACGGGCAGCTTATAAGGAAACAGGGACGTCAGCCCTCCAGTTGCAGGTAAGGGAATTCTACCCCAGTGAGCTTGTCAGTGGGCTCTTCCCCAGAGGCTCCAGACAAGAATTCAGCTGGTCAACACTTTTAGATTTTGAGCTCTGAGCAGAGAACACTGTCCCACTGCCCCTGGATTTCTAAGCTACCAAATGTGAACTAGTGAATGGATGTTGTTTTAAGTTGCTACATTTGTGGTAATTTTTTGCACAGCAACAAATAACACTGAAGGGCTGGAGATGGTGAATGGGGTCTGTTCCCTCCTAACCTTCCTAATTTTTTTCCTTTTGATTTAAGGTGGGAGAAGATGGCAAAATAAATCTCTTTTGGGGGTCATCCCTGTTGACCTCGCTCACTGTCTCATTTTTGGGGGGTAGCCTCAAAAAAGCCCTGATGTTGAGGCAGTGGTCTGGAGCACTGAGAGGCTCAGCTACCTTTTCCAGCTGATCCTGATTAAAAGCCTCAGGTGTCTTTTCATCTCCTACCGGGTCCCTGAGAAGCCTACATACAGAACTGCATTTCTTCTACCTTCTACAGCTTTAACTCTGGGGACTGTGGCCTGGGACAGATATACCTCTACCTCGAATTCCTGAGAACTCAGGGAACTGCTCCTTGCCCCTTCTTAGCCTGACGAACCTCACCAGCAGCAACAGCTCAGCACGCTCTTTCTCCCTTTCTGGCAGTGCAAGGCCATTCCTCAGACCCTGTTAGTAAGCAGATATTTAGCCAGGTAAACAAGCAACTTTCTCTCCCTCTTGAAGTCATCTCTAAGCTTCACTGTTGATTACCTTAAGAGGAGAAATCATGGACCCCTCTCCCTTCCCCCTCTGGGGGCAGCGGTGGGGACACAGTCTCTCTTCATGAACAATACATTCCCCAAAAGTCACCTCTTCTCACTCTCTATCCCCTCATATCTCTCTTGCAGCCAAATATATGAAAGTCTGAGGCTAAGAAGGAGGGCTTCTTTTACTGAGATAAGGAGAAGAGGAACTGTACTCATACAAGCTTCATGCACAGGGATATCATCACTATTCTGATGTGATAGTGATGTAACGTCATAGTAATATAATGTAATAGTGATGTAATGCAATGATGCATTTAACATTTTTAAATCTCATGTACCCCATAAATACATACACCTACTATATATCCATGAACATTTAAAAATAAATAAATAAAAATTTAAAAAAAACAATTTGGTGAATCTGGATATAAAGTGTATAGGAATTGTTTATACTGTTTTTCAACTCATAACTTCAATATTATTTCAAAACACAAAGCTTAAACAATTTAAAAATTATATATGCAAAAAACCCCATAAACATAATCAAGCATTTTAACATTTTTCAAGAATGCCATATTAATGTAACCTAGAGCATAACTATTAAAATAGGGCATGCATTTAATTTTGTATTTGGTTTGAACAGTATCATTTAATTTTACAAATATTGAGAACTTTCCAGGCATTGTACTAAGGGAGGATGATAGAAGACCTAGGCTTTGGACTGGAGAAGTTTACCGTGAATGTGTCTGTGTGTGTTCATGTATGTGTGCAAGTGAGGGAGAGAGATGAGAGCAATATACAAGAACAGAGTGTTAACTAATTGTAGAGTTTTTATAAAGATACCACAATTATTTCACCATCTTAACCAATATTGTGCCAATGGGTGGGGGAATCCATGCCATTTAAAATAGAATTTGAATAAGATTGGGATTGCTTCTTCTGGTAACAATAAGAGGTAGGTTCATTTAAAAATACTTTTCAATTAACCATTTTAATATTTAAATATATACCTAACTTCAAATTCTTTCTTATCATAATGAATCCATGTACCCGGCATAACAAATCCATGTTCTTCTATTCAATTTTTTGAAGAGGTACACAAAAAACTTCTGATCAAGTCAGAGGCCCTCATTGATTTCCCCCAAATTATAATCTCAACTCCAACTGATCATTCTCCACTCACAGATTCTGGTGCAGTTTTGAATAAACTTGAGTTTTACAAATCAGAAGAGTAAATTGTATAGATGTCTTTTTCTCTTTCTGAAACTTAAAATCTAAAATTTATACCAGTTTTTTACATACTCAATAAAAAGTGAAATCTTTATTCTCTGGGTCTGCAAAAGCAACTTCTGAAGTCGAATATATCTATCAACGTACTCATTAGGGGCATTTTTTCCCTACAGTTTTGGAGAGAGTTTGAAAACCAATACCAGTATGGTTTAGATATTCATAATTGTTTACACATGTTTCAGTAACAAAATATATTTGGGAGTGTTGGCACTTTTAGGATTTGGGATAGCTGGAAATTATTATTATTATGGTTAAATTATCCATTATCTAACTGGATAATGGCATTAAAAAGAATATAACATTCTGGAATTTTTCCTCTTAACATGGAAAACATTATTTTATTACATGGAGTTATTTAAATACAGATTAGCTGTTGTTTGGCTAGTTACACATGAAAGTGTCTAAAGAAATAGGTTCTTGGAAGAAGCAACAAATAGAAAATGACTATTGTTTCTTATTATTAATAGCATTATTATTATGCAGAGAAACCTTAGTACTCTTCTTAAGGGCTGGATGGTTAATATTCCATATACTGCAGTGACAGATTCTAATTAAATATTTAAGAAGTGGGACATCTTTTCCAATCACGATACACAGTATCTATTACCTTGGAGAAATATAAAAAATCTTTTATTATTTGTTCCTCCAGAAAAAAAAAAAAAAGATGATTAATAAGGGACTCTGTGGCTCCCAGAACCTGAAATGTTTCTTCTAAGGAGCTAGACTATGTTAAGGGCTAAGAGGAAGCAAGGTTCAAAGGAAATTCATCTAATATTTGTGCTCTGGTTATGAAAGGGGGTGAGAAGCTATTCATCAGCGGCATGTGTCCAGTTGGCAGGGAGGGCTGAATGCCAAACTGAGGGGTTATCGTGATCACAGATGGACTTAGCATGGGAAAGAGGATGTCAAAGACGCCCAGTCAGTGCAGGCTATTTTGGGGGCTTTACACAAATCATTATTTTTTCATTCTGTACTAGTATTGCCTCAGTCAAATGTATTTGTTTAATTTCTAACAAACATGCAAACCCTTAAACAGCAGCAGAACTTAATATAACAATTACCTCTTATATGCTGATACCATGACCCAATAATTACTTTCTATTTGCTCATTGGCTATTGAAGATTTGCAGATTACCAATGTAGGTCTCATCCTTGGAGATATCACCGAAAGAGGGTTATTAAAGTGATGAATTATAATTGTCTCTGAATATAATGCATTCCTTTCATCAAAAATTTTTTTTACAGTTTTTACATTTTGTGATATCAAGACAATGCCACTAAGACTTAACCAGTAAGGGTATAGAACGGCTAAGTCGGTATTCTAAAGAATATTCTAAAGAAGAAATAGGGACCTTTTTCAGGTAAGAAGGGTAAATTGTCAGTGAACTGGCAATCCTGCATTCATTTTACTCATTTTATTCATCTCCAGGAGCTCAGGAACTGTGTCTAGGTCTGGATGCCGATAGCCCTTCTACATAAGGCACAGCTACAAACTGCTAGCGGGTTTGATATCTGATTCATGGGTTCTCATCCTTACTCTGCCACTGACTGGCAATGAACCTTGGTCAATTATTGATGGTGGACTTTGGCAAATTACTGAGGTTTACTGATATGCAGAGTGAGGTGTTAGATGTCAAAGATCCTCCTAACTCTAAAGTTCAGTGTGACATTGGAACACAAGACTCACAAATGGCCTAACTATGAACCTGTCTACTAGCCACAGAGCTACTGGTCAGTCTTACAGCTAGAAACACGTCCCATTGCTCACACCCTCCTCTACTGCTATCTTCCGCATTAACAGCATTGGCTCCTCAAACCTTTTCCCCACACGTAATTGTTGCAGGGCTCCCTGGTGTACTCGACCCCTTTCTTATGACTGCCCCCGTCACTATATTAATGATAGCATATATTAAGTGGACTTTTAAAGGCTTACCTAAAACCTAACCTCATTTGTAAATTTACTTCTATACACCTACCAGAAATTAATGACAAGTTCCAAACAATAAGCTACAAAAAGTCTTGGAGCCAAAACTGTACGTAAAGCACATATAGTTGACCCTTGAACAACAGGAGGTAAGAAGAGGGGTGGTGGTTAGTGGTGCCAATTCTCCAGGCAGTCAAAAATCCAAGTATGACTTTCGAATCTCCAGAAAAATGATTACTAATAACCTACTATTGACTTGATCAATAGTATTCAAGTAAAATCAAGTATTGACTTGAAGCCTTACTAACAACATAAACAATTGATTAACACATATTCAACTGACAATACATATCAAGCAATTCAACTTTTTCTGTTATATCATGACTTTTCTCTGCTTCTTGGGAGCACTTCCAGCATCATTAGTGGTGCCACTTTGTATGGATGCCCTGGTGTTATTCAAGTTTACAGTATTGCACTAGACACAATAAAAATATGCAAGAGCCATGAGAGATCACATTTTATTTTTTTATTTAGATAAAATATGCATATACAATTTACTGTCTTTATTATTCTTAGGCATACAGTTCAGTGGTAATAAGTATAGTTATATTCTTTTTTCCTTCCATCCTCCTCCTTCTCCCTATCATTTCTGGCTTCTGGTAACCATCACTCTACTCTCAATCTTTATGAGATGTATTTTTTTTTAGCTCACACATATGAACGTGAACGTGCAACATTTGCCTTTCTGTGCCTGGCTTATTTCACTTAATATAATGGCCTCCAGTTCTATTCATGCTGCTGCAAATTACATGATTTCATTCTTTTTTATGGCTGAATAATATTCCATTGTGTATAATACCATGTTTTCTTTATCTAATCATCTGTGACAGACACTTAGGTTGATTCCATATCTTGGCTATTGTGAATAGCACTGCAATAAACAGGTGAGTGCAAATATCTCTTATATGTATTGACTTTCTTTCTTTTGGATATATACTCAACAGTGGGGTTGATGGATCATCTGGTGGTTCTATTTTTACTTTTTTGAGGAACATCCATACTGTTCTCCATAGTGACTGTTCTAATTTACATTCCCACTAACAGTGTGCCAGAATTCCCCTTTCTCCGCATTCTTGCCAGCATCTGTTATTGTCTTTTTGATAAAAGCCATTTTAATTGGAGTAATATGCCATTGTGATTTTGATTTGCATTTCTCTGATGGTTAGTATGTTGAACATTTTTTCACATCCTTCTTGGCCATTTGTATGTCTTCTTTTGAGAAATGTCTTTTCTGATCTTTTACTCATTTTAAAATCAGATTTTTTTTTTTTTTTTTTGCTGTTGAGTTGTTTGAGTTCCTTACATATTTTAGCTATTGAATCCTTGTTATATGGACACTTTGCAAGGAGTTTCTCCCATTTTGTAGGTTATCTCTTCTCTTTGTTGATTGTTTTCTTTGCTGTGCAGAAGCTTTTTAGCTTTATGCAATCCTGATTGTCTAATTTTGCTTTGGTTGTCTGGGGTTTTAAGGTCTTATACAAAAAATCTTTGCTCAGACTAATTTTCTGGAGCACTTTTCCAATTTTTTCTTCTGCTAGTTTTATAGTTTCAGATTTCAGATTTAAGCCTTTAATGCATTTTGATTTTTGTGTATGAGAAATAGGGGTCTAGTTTTATTCATCTGCAGAGAGTTATCTAGTTTTCCCCGCACCATTTATTGAAAAGACTGTCCTTTCCCCATTATATGTTCGTGGCATCTTAAGTGAAAGTGAATTGGCTGTAAATGCATGGAGTATAGTTGGGTTTTCTATTCTGCTCCATTGGTCTACACGTATGTTTTTACACCAGTATTATGATGTGTTTGTTACTATAGCTTTGTAGTTAATTTTGAAGTCATGTAGTATGATGTCTCCAGTTTTGTTCCTTTTACCAAGTATTGCTTTGGCTATTCAGAATCCTTTTTGGTTTCATACACATTTTAGGATTGTTTCTCTATTTCTGTGAAGAATGTCGTTGGGATTTTAATTGGGATTACATTGAATCTGTAAATTGTTTTGGGAAATATTGTAATTTTAACAATATTAATTCCTCCAATCCATGAGCATGGAATGTCTTTCCATATTTTTGTGACCTCCTTTATCAGAGTTTTATAGTTCTCCTTGTACAGATTTTTCATTTCTTTAGATTGATTCCTAGTTACGTTATATTTTTTTGTAGCTGTTATAAATGGGGTTGCCTTCTTGATTTCCTTTTCAGGTTGTTTGCTGTTGGCATATACAAATGCCACTGATTTTTTTATGTTGATTTTGTACCCTGCAACGTAACTGAACTTCTTTATCAAAGTAAGTTTTTTGATAGAGTATTTAGGATTTTCTAGGTATAAGATCATGTCGTCTGTGAACACAAATCAATAAACATGATACATTATATTAACATAATCAAGAATGAAAACCATATTATTTCAATGCTGAAAAAGCATTTGATAAAATTCAACATCTCTAGGCTGGGCGCGGTGGCTCATGCCTGTAATCCTAGCACTTTGGGAGGCCAAGGCGGGAGGATCACGAAGTCAGGAGATCAAGACCATCCTGGCCAACATGCTGAAAACCTGTCTCTACTAAAAATACAAAAATTAGCTGGGCGTGGTGGTACGTGCCTGTAATCCCAGCTACTGAGGAGGCTGATTCAGGAGAATCTCTTGAACCAGGGAGCTGGAGGTTGTAGTGAGCCAAGATTGCACCACTGCTCTCCAGCCTGGTGACAGAACAAGACTCTGTCTCAAAAAAATAAATAAATAAATAAAAATAAAAATAAAATAAAAAATAAAAAATTTCAACATGTTTTTATGATAAAAATCCTTATCAAAATGTATACAGAATGCATATACCTCAAAATAATCAAGTCCATGTATGACAAGGCCACAGCTAACATTGTACTGAACAGAAAATTTAAAGGCCTTTTCTCTAAGGACTAGAACAAGACAAGGATGCCCACTTTTACCACTTTTATTTAATGTAATTCTGGAAGTCCTGGTCTCAGCAATTAGGCAAGAGAAAGAAATAAAGCGCATCCAAGTTAGAAAGAAAGAGAGATCACTTTTTACTGTGATGCACAATTTACTGGAGAGTTAAACTCCTCATATGGAGATGATTAGTGTCAGTTGACATCTTACATGGATACTTGCAACACTTGAGCTCACTGCAATAACCCGCTACAAAATTATTACAGTAGCACAGTACATACTACAGTTCGTTCTATGCAGTTTTAATTTAATACTTCATCTTCACATTTGTTTATATTTCTCTGGACTGGGAATGGCACCATGTATGGTCTATAAGGGTTTGGTACATTTTGATACATTTTACCTTTGTATAACAGATGTGTATATATTTTATGGCAGTAAGTGATAAAATAGACTAGGATCTACACGTTTTATGTATTAATGACATATCTAACTTTTTCTTACTTTTTGATGATTCTAGGCCAGACCGATTGTGAGTTTTTTCAAATTGTCTCAAAATCTTCAAAAATGTTTTCAATATATTTATTTTTAAAAATCCGCTTGCAAGTACATCCATGTAATGGAATCCTGTGTTAGGCAATGGTCACCTGTACTTACTTTAACAATCTTGTTTTGGTATATCATAGAGTGGCTTATAGCTTGTAATTAGCAGTGCTCTGGAACCAGGATGTCTGGGTTCAAAAATGATTTCTGCTACTTACAAGCTATGTGACCTTGGTAAGTTCATTGTGCCTCCATTTCTCCATCTGTGAAATGGGAATTATTAAAGTATCTACCTTTTAAGTGTTTGGTTTAGTTTTGAGAGTTGAGTTAGTAAGTGGAAAACAATTAGAATAGAACCTAGCACACAATAAGTGCTAAATAATTATCAGATGCAATGCATCTCAATCTTCTCAGGAGGGACAATTCTCTAATCTGTGAAGATGTATTAGCATTTGGGAAATATCTAAAAGTCATTTGGAATAAAATCTGGTTTCAAAAAAGTGAGGAAGAGTTTAGCAGTTTTTGTTGAAATCATGTAGGCTAAGACACATTTTCTCACTTAGTTTATTATAATATATGAACAAGTTTATAGTTTTTAGAATACTAGTATTTTTTAGAGATTATAGATACAAAATAATTAAATTACATTACGGTTATGCCTCATTCCTGATAAAACATAGGTAATATCTTTATCCTTTGCTACTAATTTATTAAAACAGCACAGAGAACACTGATCCCCTCATCCTTATCCTTAATGGAATCTACCAAATGAAATCTGTGAAAGATGTTTCTGGTTTCAACAAAGAAATATTTTCTCTCTTACTGTTAAATAATTCTTGAATTCCCAGTCTCTCAGCTGAGACTGCTATTAAAATTAAATTCACCATTAATCATGCAACTGTCAAAATTAAAATACATGTTTAAGGCAAAATTTATACTCAATTCTGAAATGTTTGTAATCACATTCATTACAAAAATGTACTGTGTAATTTAGCACAGGTGATTCATGCTGCAAAGTCCTTCATATTTTTGCATCTTATTAAATCTAAACTTAAATATAAGAAATTTGAAAATCTCCAATACATTTTACTAGACTTCAATGGAAAAATAAAATTTGATATTTTAAACTTTCCTCTTACGCCAACCTGAAGACATATTTATTTATCTCTTTTAAAATATATATTTTGCAAACATGGATACTGGACTCTTTATGTGCCCAGGCACTGTTCCAAGATCTTCACAATATTAACTCAATTTTTCCTTAAAAACTCCCTTAGAGCATCAGTATCATTACTATCCATGTATGACAGATGAGAAATTGTCCAAAGTCTCAGACAAGTAAGAGTTGAGCTGTGACTCAAATCTAGACAATATAAATAGCATTTTGATCAAAGTATTTAAGAGGGATTATTTCACTCAAAGAAAATGTCTCCCTCCCTGTTATTTCTTAAACCTTTGAAACCTGGGTCTCTTAATTTTATCAAGAATTTAATTTTAAAATAATTTGTCAGGTCAAGAAGCCCACATGCAACATTTATTTTTCCAAACCATTAGGTCTGGAAAGATCATCTTCAAGCATGTGGAGGGGTGGGGAGCTGGGGGATGTGGAGGAGGTAAAAACCCAGCTAACACAGTGAACGTCTGTACCACATTGCTAAAGAATGAGGTCCTGAGAGCTGGAGGGCACTGGGTAGGGGCCTGCTCTGCTTTGAAGAATGAAGTCATGCTCAATGTTTTAAACTCATCAGTCCTGCCTATAAAAGGGTGTGGGTGAAAAAGAAAAAAAGACAAATTAGCATCATTTTCAAAAGAAGTTAAATATGTCAGGTGGTAAAGTGTCCTAATTCTGTCTTCAGTGAACATATATCAAACCAGCCTGTAGTTAGTTCTGCAATCAGTGAAACCATCTGCAAGGAATACTCCATCCCCCATTCTTGTTCCTACAACACATGCCTATTGAAGGACATGTCACAGTTAGTCAAATGCATGTGGAAATTTTCTCAGCATTACCTAATTGAAACACTAGGCCAACCTTTCTTTGAACAAAAAACAATTTGTTATAGCCTGCTGAAAGAAAGCACACCAATGGCTTTAACTAATGAGGACAATATAAATAGTCCAAATGATATACTGTTCAATTTCTCTGGGTTTTCAGGAGCACCATTGCCTACATCTCATAACCACTTTGTGAGTCTGTAAGAAGACAGCGAGGGCTAGTAGCCTTTTATGGATATTTATTTCTAAGGCAAATATTAGATTTGGTGGCAATTTGCTTTGAGAACTATAACAATTGCTGATTCAGATTGTGCTAATACAGATCACTGAAAAAGCACACAATTCCCAAATGTTATATTGTTAAATAGACACTAATTTCCTTATCATTAAAACTACAAATGAAACAATGTGTATAAATGGTGCAGTTGCTGGAACAAAGCAGGTCCTCAACAAACTGAATTATAATCATGTATATTTTATACCAGAAATGAAACTATCCTTATTATGTGTGTCACTGCTAGTAATATTCTGCTTCAGATTGTGAGTTACTAGGATAGGAATTTTTACCTGGGACTTTTCATACCTCTGACATGGTATACAGCATTGGGCATATATATGTACATTATTTCTTGAGACGAAGGGTCAAAAGTTTCATCAGATATTCTAAGAGGCACATTGCCTCCTCCAAAATGTTAAGAACCACTGGCCCAGATGAATCCTTTGCTTTAACTTATACTATATAGAATCAAACTTTGTTGTTTGATAAAGCCAAAAATATCTTTAAAAAAATAATAAATTGGTCAGGCATTGTGGCTCACGCCTGTAATCCCAGCACTTTGGGAGGCCGAGGTGGGCAGATCACAAGGTCAGGAGTTTGAGACCAGCCTGGCCAACATGGCAAACCCCTGTCTCTACTACAATTACAAAAATTAGCCAGGTGTGGTGGCAGGGGCCTGTCATCCCAGCTACTTGAGAGGCTGAAGCAGGAGAATCGCTTGACCCCAGAAGGTGGAGGTTGCAGTGAGCCAAGACTGTGCCATTGCACTCCAGCCTGGGTGACAGAGTGAAACTCCATCTCAATTAATAATAATAATAATAATAATAATAATAGTTTTAGACTTGGTTTGGTCGTGGGAAAAGGACTTATAAAAATGCCCAACCTGAGGCTGCAGAGAAAAGGAAATACTTATCCTGTTGGTAGGAGTGTAAATTAGCTCAGCCACTGTGGAAGACAGTTTGGAGATTTCTTAAAGATGTTAAAACAAAATTACCAATTGACCCAACAATACCATTACTAGGCATATATCCAAAAGAAAAATCATTCTACCAAAAAGACACATGCAGTTGTATGTTCATCACAGTGCTATTCACAATAGCAAAGACATGGAATCAACCTAGATGCACATCTACAGTGAAATAGATAACATGTGGTACATATACACCACGTGGAACACTACACAGCCATAAAAAAGAATGAAGTCATGTCCTTTGCAACAACATGGGTGCAGCTGGAGGCTATCATCCTAAGGGAATTGATGCATGAACAAAAAACCAAATACCACATATTCTCACTTATAAGTGGGAGCTAAACATTGGGCACACATGGACATGAAGATGGGAATGATAGACAATACTAGATGGAGGAGAAAGGGAAGGAGGCAAGGGTTGAAAAACTACCTCTTTGGTACTATGCCCACTACCTGGGTGATGGGTTCAATTGTACCCCAAACCTCAGTATCACACAACATACTCATGGTAAGAAACCTGCACAGGTACCCGCTGAATCTAAAATAAAAGCTGAAATTATGAAAACAAAATGCCTAACCTTGTACCTAAGATCTCTTCTCTCACCACCATCCTCACTATGCTGGTATATACCTTTGCTTGAGTTAGTTTGGCTCGTAAGATGGGGAAGGAAATGTAGAAAGAGAGATAAAAACTAAAATTTTGGAGCAATTAAAGCCCATAAAGACATGGGCATCAGGAACTGGCATTATCAAAAAGAGGTTCCCTCTACTTCTCTTTTAGCCACAACGTCTTTCAACGTTTCAAATGTCACATTGGAAATCCAGCTACTCAAGCCGAATATTTTAGGAAAAATACTCTCAGGGTTCCTTTCTATTTCTATGTCCAGTTCAGAAATCAGAAGACAAATTTTTATAATGTCAAAACATAAACTTGAAGCAACAATGATGGAATATTGAAGAAGGCAGTACTTAGAGAAACTTCTCTGGATGCTGTCAGAAGCTAGGAAGACCCAATTCTCCTGCACATTGTATTGGCCCTGCTGTTCTGCTGGGTAGCAAAAGTTTGTTTCCTCTAGCAGAGGAAGCAGATGTGAGTTGGAGAAACATGCAAAACAAATGTGCTGAGCCAAAGTTTTTATTTAAATGATAATCTATCGATCATAAGTGGCATGACCTCATGAGGTGAGTGTTTAACATGACTCTTTTTCATCAACACAAAAGGTAATTTATATAAGTGCTGAAACAGACCATGATTGAAAGAAAATGCCACTCTGATCTTTGCTTGCTTTATAAGAAAACTGAATGTTAAACAAAACCTCCCAAGCCTTGGATGTATGCAAATGCTTCCTGGCCACTGGGGAGGTCTATGCATTCAGAATGTCTCTGTGCACCTGCTGCTCATGAAAATAACATTTTGCTTCCCTAGGTGCTTTGTGGGCTCTTGGTAAATGATGGCAAAGGATGGCTCACTGGTAAAGGATGGCTCAGGCTATGGACAAATAATCTGAAATACCTGCAAATGTTATGCATTTAAATCAAGGGCACTTAACAAGACTTGAAAGGATGCCGACAGCCCAGGTCATTTGATATTGAAGTAGGTGCCACTGTTAAAGATCTCTTAGAGTGAAATGGAACAATAGAACCAACTTCTCTATTAGGCACAGCAGCCACAGTGCGTACCGCATGTGAAATTTTTAGAGGCCCCCAAATTTTTACTTTCTTTAAAAGCAGAAAAAAAAGCTTTTCAGTCAGAGAAGATAGTCTACATCTGTAATATAAATATATTTGTCTTTATATCAACACTATTGAATGTAATATTTATTTATTTATTTATCAGAACAAAGGGTCTACAAAGGCAAAAGTGACTAGGACCCACAAATGTCAGGAATGCAATCTATGGAGCAGCTCAGTCCACTCAATCTCATTTCTAACTCCCAACCAGTTCTTATCTCTGTTCCCCAATTCCCAACAAGTCTTCCTGTCTGGCATCTTCCGTATTATCTGCTCCTATTTCTTTAGTTGTTCTCTATCTTTCTTCCTCGATTTGAAGTCAGCAAGACCCATATTCAAACCCCACCTTTACTAATTATCTATCTCATAGAAAGGGTTGACAAGATTTCTAACCTTTTTAAAGCCTTAGTTTCTCCATATGTTAAAAAATAACAGGAGGTTTAAAAATCACCTATATTCAAGGTTGAGGTAAACACTAAATAAGGCCAGAAGGTAAAGTGCCTAACATAATGCCTGGCACATAACATAAGTTCTACAAATGCTGCATTGCTGTTACACTTACTACCTCAGCTGCTGCTGTTGCTGCTATTGTATTTCCCTGCAGCACATAGCATATTTCTCAGAACAAAGTGCATAGCGGGTACTTAATAAGCATTACTAGTTGAGAGCATTTCACTATAGCACATATTGTATTGTTAAAAAATTAAATCATATTCCTGTGGTAAGCTGAAGTAGGCAAGGTAACTAATAACCATTAAAATCGGTATTTAATTGTCAGTACAACTTTGGAAACTCATAGGTTTTTATTAAATGATTATTGATAAATGCACTCCCTATTCTCTTATTATGGATATTTGCTATTAGATACCTATCACTTGAGCTATTTTATAATAGCCTCTATGGTGTTGGAAGGGTACAAAAAATAAATGAGTTCTAAACTATTTCAAAATACCATAACCGAAGTCATTCACACATCATTTAATATCTCAGAAACTAGATGGCTAATTGATTTTTTAAAAATAAGTCATCAAATGCCAGTTTCAAATGTGTAGCTAAATGCTAGAGAATTTTTTAAATATGATTTTCTCCTTTCTTGGTATGATCTGTTTTAAAATGAAAGCTGTTTCAAACAGATCTGTGAAACGTAGTCTCCAGGCTTCTCCTGTATATAACCTTTCTGTAGCTTTTATTTATGACTCTATTCTGGTGCAACATTTTGAGGGCAAAATGAATATGACACCACAGATCATCTGTACAAATCAACTTGTGTAAATATTATATTGTTCTCCATGTCAAAAGTTTTTGATTTGGAAAAGGATATTAAAAGAAATGTTCCCCTATGTGTATAGAAATTTTCTTATAATGTAAGTGTAGTTTATTAATTCCTAAACATGACATATTCTAGCCGCAATAACAGTTTATTAATTTCTAAATCTGTCTTCCTAACAGCAAAACATTATACTGTTTATGGGTAAATCAAAATGAAATAACAGACTCATTATATTATATGATGTTTTATGTTTTATTAACAATTTTTTCTGTAACTGAATGCACGTTTCTGATTGTAATAATACATTGAACAGAAAAGAAGGCAGATTAACGAATAAAGAGCTGTCAGAATAGTATCACTGTGTGCAGAAATGATTTAAAATACAAAGATGAAAGATAAGAATGATTCTCCAGGCCGGGCGCGGTGCCTCAAGCCTGTAATCCCAGTACTTTGGGAGGCCGAGACGGGTGGATCACGAGGTCAGGAGTTCGAGACCATCCTGGCTAACATGGTGAAACCCCGTCTCTACTAAAAATACAAAAAACTAGCCGGGCGAGGTGGCGGGCGCCTGCAGTCCCAGCTACTCAGGAGGCTGAGGCAGGAGAATGGCGTAAACCCGGGAGGCGGAGCTTGCAGTGAGCTGAGATCCGGCCACTGCACTCCAGCCTGGGCCTCAAAAAAAAAAAAAAAAAAAAAAAAAAAGAATGATTCTCCAACACACAACATTGAAGAATTACTCACAAATTATTCACACTCCTAGTAAACACATAGGACAGTAGAAAAACAGAAACCCACTTGTCTAAACCAGTGATTCTCAATCACAGTTGACTTTGTCCCTCAAGAGACATTTGGCAATGTCTGAAGACATTTTTGGTTGACACATCTTGGGGAGGGGGGTTGCTACAGGAATCTAGCGGAGAGAGGCCAAGAGTGCTGTGAAACATCGCACAATAAAGAGAATAACTTCTCTGGAACAAAGAAATATCCAGCTTCAAATGTCAATGGTGCTGAGATTGAGAAACTCTAGTCCCAATCTGGTTATATATTATGTAAATTAACTCTTTCTCCTTCACTGGTAATAACTAAACTAAGAGCTAATTAAACTAAGAGCTGTCTCTGGGGCAATCATATACAAATTCTAATTAGCATAAGAATAATTAAAATATAGACATTAAATAAACTCAAATAGTTCATTATGGCTAAGTAGGTACTTAACAATGTTTGATAAAATGTCTATTAATAAATTAATCAAATTATCTTACTAGTTATCAAAATGTTGTTGAAATTGATTTTTTAATTGACTGGTATGCTTTATCTTTGCTTACTCTGCCATGTTAGTCTTTTGGCAAAACAGTAACATGCAGAGTCGATGCTCTGAAGGTAAGAGAATAGGGGAAGGAGAAATTAGGAGGCTTGATTAATCTTAAATTGGTTTCTTCTTCTTTGGTTATTTGGAAGTGGATGGTCTTTTAAGTGTGCTGTAGCTTGAATGTCCCCAAAATTCATGTGTTGAAATTTAATCCCCATTGGGATGGTATTAAGATTTTTAGGATGTGATTAAATCATGAGAGTTCCACTCTCATAAATGGATTAGTGCCTTATAAAAATGCTGGAGGGAACTACTTTAGACCCTTTTGCTGCCCTTTGCATCTTTCCCCATTTGAGGATATAGAATTTTCCCTTTTTGCTCATTTTCCCTTTCCACCATGTGAGGATGCATCATGAAGAACCTCACCAGACACCAAAGGCCAGTGCTTTGAATTTTGGACTTCCCAGACGCCACAACTAAAGGAAAGAAATTTCTGTTCTTTATAAACTACCTAGTCTCAAGTATTTTGTTAGAGCAGCACAAACAGATTAACAGAATGTTTACTTAAAATTTAATAATGGGGTTCATTAGGCCAAAATCTAATTTGAAATGTAGGGAGAAATTATAATTTTTCCCTTTGATCTATAAATAAAATTTAATGAAAGTTTAGTTCATTTTCCTTTAGATTTGCCTGCATAGGCTTTCGGGATTCAAATGGAACAGCTTGTCATTTAAACTGCAATAATTTGACTCTAGATTTCAACCCTACAAATATTGTGAGGACATTGTGGTTGTTGACAGAAAACAAAACAAAACAAAACAAAAAAAGGACAGCTTGGAAAACTAAAAATTTGTAAGTCTCATGATGTATATCTGCTTAGCTATTAATTTGAAACCTAAACACACTAATGAGATTAAATATAAAAGAGAAATAATAGAAAAGTCTATGGGTTAGAATTTTAAGTGGAATCTATGGTGAGAACATTTTACCCCTGCTGTTGACTTCCCCCAGCTCATGAAGCCACTTGTGCCCAGTAAAGTATCTAAAGCAGTCCACATTATTCATGCCACATTTTTCTGTTCACTCATTTGACACTTTCTAAAAAGTACTAGTGCTTATCAGATAGTTTTCCATGTTATAAAATATAATACTTACTGTGGGACCACACATAAACTTTAAGATTTTTTTTTTTTTTTTTTTACTAGTGCTTATCAGATAGTTTTCCATGTTATAAAATATAATACTTACTGTGGGACCACACATAAACTTTAAGATTTTTTTTTTTTTTTTTGAGACAGAGTCTCGCTCTGTGGCCCAGGCTGGAGTGCAGTGGCCGGATCTCAGCTCACTGCAAGCTCCGCCTCCCGGGTTTACGCCATTCTCCTGCCTCAGCTTCCCGAGCAGCTGGGACTACAGGCGCCCGCCTCGTCGCCCGGCTAGTTTTTTGTATTTTTAGTAGAGACCGGGTTTCACCGTGTTAGCCAGGATGGTCTTGATCTCCCGACCTCGTGATCCGCCCGTCTCGGCCTCCCAAAGTGCTGGGATTACAGGCTTGAGCCACCGCGCCCGGCCATAAACTTTAAATTAAGACCTTGTGGAAATGATTCTTACAAATTACCAACATACTTTTCTGTAATCATTTGTAGGATTCATCCCACAAGAGTTTTCTAATATTTTTCTTGATAATATACTAACATTTTTCTGACATAATCTTTTCTTTTTGTTTTTGTATTATTATACTTTAAGTTCTAGGGTACAGGTAATGGCATGATAATTAACTTGTTTCTGATCAATACAACATTGGAGAAACAAGTCATGGAAGAAAGGAATATATATCTTTCCCACCAATCTTTTTTCTTAATTTGTTGAGGTATAATTTATATGCAGTATACAAAATTTTATACATATACACACAAACACACATGCATATTTTATATATTATATAATTTTAAACAGTAGATTGCAAAAATCTTAAGTGTACAATTAAATTTTTATCTATATAACACCTAGCTATATATGTAACCACCACCCAGATTAAGATATAGGACATTTGCCCAAAAAGTTCTTTCATGCTTAGTAGTACGCATACCTTCTAGGTAACTGCTGTTCTGACTTCTATAAACATAGATTAGTTTTGCTTATTCTTGAACTTCATATAAGTGAAATACAGTATTTCTTTATATATCTGGCTTCTTTTAAATTTTTTTAATTGTTGTGGATACCTAATAGTTGTACATATTTATGGGATACATGTGATATTTTGATACAAGTATACAATGTGTAATGATCAAATCAGAGTAATTGGGATATCTATCACCTCAAGTATTTGTCATTTCTTTGTGTTAGGAACATTCCAATTCCACTCTTCTAGTTGTTTTGAAATATACCATGAATTACTGCTAACTACAGTTGCCCTGTTATACTATTGGACGTTAGACTTTATTCCTTCTATTTGTGTTTTTTTGTGCCCATTAACATCTGCTCTTCATCCCACCCTCTCCACTGCCCTACTCAGCCTATGGTTAAGCAGCATTCTATTCTTTATCTCCATGATATCCACTTGTCTTTAGCTCCCACATATGACTGAGAACATGCGATATTTGTCTTTTTGTTCCTGACTTATTTCACTTAATATAATATCCTCCAGTTTTATCCATGCAGTTACAAATGATAGGATTTCATTTTTCATGGCTGAGTAATACACCATTGTATATACGTGCCACATTTTCTTTATCCATTCATCCATTGATGGACACTTAAGTTGATTCCATATCTTGGCTATTGTGAATAATGCTGCAACAAACACGGGAATGCAGTTATCTCTTCAATATACTGATTTCCCTTATTTTGGAAATATACTCAGCAGTGGGATTGCTGAATTATACAGTAGTTGTATTTTTAGCTTTTTGAGAAACCTTGATACTGTTCTCCATAGTGGCTGTACTAATTTATTTTCCCACCAACAGAGTACAAGGGTTCCCTTTTCTCCACATCCTTGCTAGCATTCATTATTGATGTCTGGCTTGTTTTTCTGAATGCAAGGTTTTGAAGATTCTTTCATATTTGTGTGTATCTGTACTTCATTTATTTTTAATGCCCCAATAATATAATATTGGATTTTTTTCCTTTCTTACTGAATTATTTTCAGCTTTTAGCTACTATGAATAAAACCAATATGAAGATTTTGTGTATGTGTGTCTTTTCATGGGCATATGACTTCCTTTATCTTAGGTGTATAGCTAGAAGGACTGCTGAGTCATTTATATATATTTAGCTTTGGTGGATACTGCCAAAGTTCTCCAAAGTGGTCAAACATTTCACACTTCTCCCCGCAATGTATGAAAAAAAAAAAATGCTCCACCAAAAAGGGTAAGAATATTTAGTTTAGATATAATTATACACACATAAACATACACAAATATACAAAAGCACACCTCCCTCTAAGTTTTTGTTTATTTTTTAAAACATTTTTGGTGTGGCTATATTATTTGTCCTTCAATTCAGAAGCAGGTTGAGACAGCAATCCAAATAAAGCCAATTGAAAGGTCAAAACCTGAGAGGAACATATTTTAAAGTCTTCTCCATAGTGTAGACCAGTGTGTCCTCAAATCTATCCCACAAAAAAATATTAATAGCTATTCTATTAAAACCATATCAGATAAGTTTGGAAATGAAGCACCCTATATATTTTCCATACTATAAATGAATCACTATTTAAATTAGTATATTAGAGATTCAGAGAAGTCGTATAGTAAAGACATCTACTTAACTTTGTTTAGCTTATTGCTTCACCAACCAGTGGGTTTATTTGACCATGGAACTCTATTCTACTCTTTGTTAAGTATGCTTATTAATATCTTGGAGAATAACATCTTTGTCTTTCTTTGAATGAATCTTCAGACCAACGTGAAATTCCATTTGATTTAGTGGTAAGGCCTAAATTAGTAATCAGTTTTCCTTAAAAAATAAAAATTATGCCAACCCCTGAGATTTTTAAAGCTCTTGGAAACAGGTAAAACAGTGGCGGGGTGATTACTGTGTCTGGCTGTTACATTTATTAAAAAAACATGGTAACCATACTATCTATCAAGGCCCAGTCAGCAACACCTCTCTTTTACTAACCATCTATTCTTCACAGCTCCCAGTAACATTTAATTTGACATGATATATTTACAAGCATACTTTCTGAGTGAATCAGTAGATATGTGATAAAAATACCAATTACTACTTCCCTGGAATCACCTGTAGCAAGGGGTATATGATATGAGGAAACATACAAAGTTACACGTAGGATCCTTAGAAGAGCAAAAATAGGGAAAAACCATAGAACAAAGCTGTTAGGGTAACATTCACCCTTCTCCAAAATGAACAAGGTTACAAAATGGTATGTGCTGCTCACAAGAGAAACTACAGCCGTGAGAAATGATTACTGTATGAGAAGTGAATGTGAAATATAACTATCCCAAGCAAATTTAGTTTCATTTATCCAGTATCCCATCTGTAAAATAGTTTCATAAATTTTCCTCTTAGTCTTTGAAGTAAATTCTGCTAAATCTAGTTTAAAATTTCAAAAGTAGATCCAGGGACAAATCCAAGGAAAATAGCCCAATTCAAAAGGAAAATGTGAAACTGATTTCACAACTAAGTGTGAGTCCTCAGACATTTATTTTGAACATTAACCACAATAAGTCCACTGAACACAATGAGCACAGGGAGTAGCCATCACACTAAAATTACTCACAACGAGGTGCCTTAGATACCTGGCTGGGATTCTCACTCTTTTGAAATGAGACCAGTTTCGATTTCAAAGCATACAATTTCTTGTAATAATTTTCATTTGGCATTTTTCACCTGGGTTAACAGATCGTTTCCAATTCAACCCAAGTGCAAATGTAAACTTCACTTACCTGCACAAAACCACATGCTGTGAAGGCCTCAAATAAGGGCAGACTTGGGCGGTCTTCTCTATAGATGGTGAGTTTGTACGTGACCAGGGTCTCACCGTGTGCTGAAGATTCATCCACCACAAATATTGAGATTTTGTTCATTCCTAAGCCCAGAGGGTAGCTGGCAAACCTGGAGAGAAAGAGGGAGAGAGAAAAAGAGAGAATATGAATAGGGGAAATTTATTCAGCCCAAACTGATTCATATATCAATATTTACTAAATGCCTATTTGAATAAATAACAGGAAAGGTCTATACAATTTCATAAGAAACCTAAAATACGAAAATAAATAAATATCTCTTTCACAGTACTTTACTATGCCAAGAGTGTTCTTTCAGGACAACTTATATCTCCCATAAATTAAAGCAAAGGAAACTAATATTTATTAGTCATCTGACGGGGTCACACATTATCTCATTTAATACAACTAGGATTGTTCCCATTTTAAATATAGAGACCATGACCTAGAACTAGTGAACACATCATTCAAAGTCACATAGAAGAGTCAGGGTTTGGAACCCGGGTTGTCCTGACTTCAATCCTTTCTACTAGACTTGGCTCTCAAGGGTTCCAAGTACATTTCTTTCCCTACAGCATGGAACCATGAGTATCTTCTTTGCTATGGACACAGCACAGAATACGGTTCTATCTTCTGTTTAAAATTAGGAACAAAAGAGTTGCTGACTTTTAAAAGAATCAACAGGAAAAAAAAGCCAATGAGATTGGGAAAGTTCCTGGTACTGTGTCCACAAATTGTGCACCAATTGGTTTAAGCAATCAATTTTTGAATATTCAAAAACTTGACATATTCAGCAATGTTAAAACACGAAGACAACAATAAGTGAGATTTTTCCTTAATGGATCTTCTCTATATTTCATATAACAAGATCCTTTCTTGTTAAAATATTGTTACAAAGATGAGCTGCAAAGGTTGCCGATCTTTTTAAAAAAACATGAGAAGGGGAAAGTTCACACCCTGGCAATCTTTCCACTGATCTTATGAATCAGCTTTTCTGAACCACTTTCAAAGTTTACATCAAATGTCTGCTTCCCAGTAGGGTGTCTCGACACAGCCCCAGTCAACATCCTCATACCTTGGCCCTGCCTGCTCGTACAGGTGCACCTTGCACTGACACTTAGGAGTCTCCACTCCAATTGTCACTGTTACCACATCAAATGGGACTTCAGAGTAATAATCTTTGATCTTTGGATTAAAGTCGGGATTTAGTTCCAAATGCGGATGTGTGAAGATCTGCTTGATATGACATGGTGTGTTTTTATCTGCTAAAAAAACAAAAACAATGACAAAGACAACTGTGAAGTAGGTAAATATCTTTAAAGAATATATGATTAGGTTTTTCTTTTTCTGTTTCCTTTGAACAATTTCAGTGATCCCTGCTGACTTTCCAATCAGTACCCTGATCATACTTGAGTTGTGGCTGCAGCTGGCTTTTCAATTCATCAGATTTTGTAGAATTTGCCTCATAGAACAGCTGTTGACTTTAGTTGGTGTTATATAGAGGGCATTTTCTGCTCAGCCCTTGAAACTTTAAAGGCACAGAAGGTGGGAAAATGTCTCTCCTGTGGATTGATAACATTTCCGTGATATTTACTGCATATATCAAGCAACTGTGTAAGTGGGAGTGATGGCTCTGTGGGATGGTGGCAGAAGGGGACCAGCAAGGAATGAGGACAATTTCTTAATGTGGAGTGTCATTGAAATGCCATTTGATTGATACAGTATCTTACAGGTAGCGTGGGGCAAAGACTGCAAGCTCCAGTACTATACAAAACAGACACAAAAACAAGGGCATCCTGAAACTGCTCCTTCTCAGGCCACCGTACTTGGGAAAGCACCATAAAGTATAAGAAGGAAATACTATACTCTGCACCATCCTGTCATAGAACCTAGAATATTACTACATACCATTGATTCTGAGTCATTAAAAAAATCTTTCTCTTTGTTAGCCCAATTGTTTACAGCTTTATTTCAGTGACAAAAAGAAGAAAAATAGCTTTATAGGCACATACTCCAGCTACTGTTATGTTATATTCAATGTTAATGTTTAGAATAAACAAATTACCCAAAAGGTTAACAAATGTTTTTCAAAGAAATGTCAAGGAGTATTTCATTCTATCAATACTTTCCAATTGTCAACAAAATACCAACAAAGATAAACATAGAAAATTCTATAAAAATCAGTAAAATGAAAGTATCTTGGTGTTTCCTTACATAAAATATCCAGTGACATTTCATATGGCAACAAAAAAAGATAACACAGAATTTGCTACAGGAAGCTATAAAACTGAACTTAGAGAAAGGAGATTATTTTATTAACTGTTGTGTTTATTAACTGTATCCTCTGCTTTTACATAGCTATAATATTGATTTTCCTAAAATCATATCTGACGATTTGTCTTCCATTCTTTAGTGGTTTCTCATAATTTCCAGAGTCAAGTCCAAGCTCCCAATAAGGCAAACAAGGCATTTCACAAGCCCTTCCTTGTCTTGCTCTCCAGCTGCATTGCCCATTATGCCCAGACTTTGTGCTTCAACAAGACCAAAATTTTTATTTTTCTTTGATGGACATGGAGGGGCACCACCAAATCCATGATGATGGGTGCCACTAACCCACATGGATGCTTCATTCTAGTTCTGGGGACCAGGTCTCTGTATAGTTCCCATTATAGACTAAAACAATTAAAGGAAAAATGAAAAAAAAACCCTACATATTTCTGACCTATACTCTACAGTTTTCTCAGGCTATGGAAGAAAAACAAATTCAGGTATAAATTATGAACAATAATACAATAGATATACTGTAATTTTATTTCATAAAAAAGTCTTAGTAAAAAATAAATAACTGGTAATGTTGGTTGAATAACTCATTGAATTGGGTAAACTGTCTGCTTCATTAATTTTACTTGTTATTTGACCTAATGATCAACCAAATATAGTATCTGGCTGATAGATGTAGGTGGACTGCATCTATAATTTCAACGATGCTAATAGCCTCTGAAATTTTCTTATAATAAAAAAGAAAAAAGAATGAAGGCAGAAATTGTTTTTATTAGAAGTCATTCTGTAAAGGACCACAGTTTTTAATTCAAATTCAACCACTTATCAATAATACATTCTTTTTTCATCGAAGTTTTTTCTCCAGTATTTTCTGTTAAAGACCCTGAGATTAGGACAATAAAAAGAGGATATTATTAATCATGAGATTTGATTCAAATGGCTGCAAACCTAACATAACATTAAACAAGCTGGAGTTGAGTTATGGGCTGTGCTTTGGAAATGACCATTGCTCAGGCACAAAGGGAATATAAACAGTTGCACTTTTCTGCTCAGAACTTGCTAAGTGAATAACAAAAAGGAAGATCTTTTTTCAAAATCAAACATAGAAGATGTGCTTTAACTTAATAGGATATATTTTTATAAAGATTCCCTGAGAGTTAATTTCCCTGCAGTTTGTACTTTCACTTAATAGTCACAGTTTTCAAGAGGGTCTGCCCTCCTTAGAAACTGAAACAGCCCTAGATGACAGGAAATAAATGTGTAATCGTTCTCTTCAGCAAGCGCTTACTTTTGGTTTCATCAGAAAGTCTCCACCTCTGGTGTGAGCACTATCTCCTAAACCCCTGTCTGAAAGCTGATTTAGCTTTGACATCATCTTCCACTGAAGTATCAGTGTTGCCGCCTACAAACACCTGGTGTTTGCTTGGCATCTTTCCCATCCCAGTCTCAACTTGTCTCAGGCCAGCTTACCTGAGATCTACAGAGAACTCAGCACGAGGTTCAGTGGTAGCAGCCTGCTTAATCTATTCGGCAAGTATATATGGGAAAGCTGTTTGAAGTTTTGGTTACTTTTAATGGATTTCTTTTAACCACAGAATTTGATTGCCCTCTTAAGGAACAATCATAACTCATATTGAACATGAGAAGAGCCTAGACTCTTAAAGATAATCCCACCTGTTCTGAGGCATCCTCACATTATTTTTTAAATCTCATTTTATACCATAAAAGCAGGAAGATTAATTACTAAAGATCCAGGCAGGACTAATTTTTTTTTTTTTTTGAGACGGAGTGTCGCTCTGTCACCCGGGCTGGAGTGCAGTGGCCGGATCTCAGCTCACTGCAAGCTCCGCCTCCTGGGTTTACGCCATTCTCTTGCCTCAGCCTCCCGAGTAGCTGGGACTACAGGCGCCCGCCACCTCGCCCGGCTAGTTTTTTTTTGTATTTTTTTAGTAGAGACGGGGTTTCACCGTGTTAGCCAGGATGGTCTCGATCTCCTGACCTCGTGATCCGCCCGTCTCGGCCTCCCAAAGTGCTGGGATTACAGGCTTGAGCCACCGCGCCTGGCCAGGACTAATTTTTATCAGCATAAAAACATGAACGAAGTTAAAGAGCCTATCTAACATATTCACATTATCTACACCATATTACCTGGGAACTGGGGGGGAAAAAAAAGTGAGATCGTCCAGTGCAATCCTTTCATTTTACAAATGCGAAAATAGAAGCCCAAGGAGGCGGAGTGGTTTTCTGGATGTTGCATCTCGCCTTGGGCCTGGCACAGAGTAGACCCTCAACAAGCGTTCATTCTAATTTTGCTCCTAGTTTTCTCACTGGTCCTTTTCCCACCATACTCTAGACAGCAGTTTTCCAGGAGAATGGAGTAGCATGTATTTTTCTGGGGGTATGAGATTGAGTGGTGACTGCAGGGAAGGAATGGCATAAGTAATACTTGCTATCTTTATTCTCTATTAGCAATACTTTATTTAAAATGCCATTTCTTTAATTGGCTATATATGTTAATTCTATTAAACTATATTATTATCTCAGCCTACCATGAACTTAACAATACTGATAAAACATCGTGAATGAATTAAATTGCATTTTAGATGATAAAAATTAGATTTTATTAAATTCAAAGACTTCTATTAATAATAAATTAGGCCAGGCATGGCAGCTCATTTCTGTAATCACAGTACTGTGAGAGGAGGACCACTTGAAGCCAGGAGCTCAAGACCAGCCTGGGCAACAGAGCAACACCTCATTTCTATATAAAATTGCATAAATTGTCCAGCGTAGTAGCTCATGCCTGTAGTCCTACCCACTTGGGAGACTGAGGCAGGAGGATTGCTTGCGCCCAGGAAGTCGAGGTTGCAGTGAGCAATGATGATGCCACTGCACTTCAGCAAGGACAACAAAGTGAAATCCTATCTCTAAAACATACATAAATAAAATAATATAATAAATTAAATCTAAATCTGTACTTTTTATCAGCTTTAATGTTTTACTGAAATTGATTTTTATTTGTGGAAAACTAAATTTTCTAAGTTGATTTTTAGCACCAAATACATACATATATACATATACATACACATGCGTGTGTATATATATATTTTTAAGGTATATATTGTCAAGAAAAATCTTGCTATATAGAACTCAATTTTTCTACAATATATTATAGAATATTAAAAAAAACTCAGGGGTTTTTCTTTTTCTTTTCTTTTAGAGACAGGGTCTTGCTATGTCACTCAGGCTGGAGTACAATGATGCAATCATAGCTCACTGTAACCTCGAACTCCTGGGCTGAAGTGATCCCCCTGCCTTGGCCTCCCAAAGCACTGGGCATATAGTGCATGCCACTGTGCGTGGCCTAAATTCAGGAGCTTTGAACAGAGAATCTGAAGACCCAGCTTTGTGATACAGCTCAGGCATTTAATAACCCTGTGATTTTGGAAAAATCAATTAGACTCTCTAAGATGATATATTTGTGAGACCATTGTCTAATTGACCAGAATGAAGAAAACTATTTTTAAATTTAAAGTTGATACAAACTTAAAAGTATCAAAGTATCTATTTTTCTCCTATTATGTCTTGGTTAAGAAATGAATTGAAAAATTGAAAATTGGCTTAACTGTTACAAAGAAAATTCTACTGAAGTACTAACCATTACAACAACAATCTGGTGAGAAAGAAATCACTGTCAGGTAGTGAACCCCCTAAAGACCCGTGTATACAGTTGGTAAGCCAAGCTCTTACATTTGAAAGGATTCCAAGGCAATGCCCTAGAACCCCTAAAGCCCTTCAAAGTAGGTTTGGAAATCATTGTCCTGAAACAAAAAAAGTAATGTTTTATGTTCTTATGCAAAAGTAGTAGATACTGACTCCTTCAAAAATCTAGTAACTCCTAAAATTTACTTTAACAATTAGCAGCCTAAGATACCCAAATATAATAAAATGATGTTTTTTTTTTTTTTTTCAAAATAAGGCTGTTCCCTAATTGTTGATTATGCTGCTACAACACTTCAGTCTCAACTCACCATCACTGCAATGTATTTCTTTATTTTCATTCTTAATTTGTGGAACTGCGGCTAAAAAAAAAACAGAAATGTAAATTTAAAATAAAAACCATTAATCAAAATTTAAAATATACATTTAGCTATTGGATAACTTAATAAAACATGTTTTTTATTGAACTTTTATTATACTAGTGAACACTTCTAACTAAAACTGGAAGCTACGATAAAATAAGTTATTCTATCCAAAGCTCAGCAGAATTATTATTTCAAATAGAAAAATATTAAGAGAGAGAATGAATGGCCTCAATGCCATTTATTGCCTGCAGTTGGTCAGTCAAGGTGCCGCATAGTTCCTATACCCTATGACTATAATTTTCCAAATCATTAGAATTATAGAAGTGCCATCCAGTTGGTTCCACTAATATTTACTCTATATTTTTTAATTCAACCAAATACTTATTTTAAAAATGACTTAATAAATATTTATGAAACAAATGAGTGAATAAAACACTCCGGGTGCTTAAATTATTCATTTATAGAGGGAAAAACTGGTGGGTAAAAGAAAGGCAGTTTCTCTCAGTTCTCCACTGCACCTACTGATTCATTCTATTGAACCAGTGATTCTCAAACTCTAGCCTCAGAATCATCTGAAGGGCTTGTTAAAACACAAAGTGCTGGGTCTCATCACCGGAGATTCTGATTGAGTAGATCTGAATTGCTATGCTTTCCAGGTGATTCTGGGGAGAGGGGGACACACACTGAAAACCACTGTATTGGGCTAAATCCTGTTTCATAACAGAAAAACTTTGAACTAAAAAAAAAATTATAGACATATGTGTGGGTACTTCTTTTCATTTTTTTCCTTTTAAAATTAGAAGTAATTTTTTCTTGTAACAAAAAGTTCAGATGTTCTTTGGAATGAAAAAATGAGAAAATAGAGATAAGCCAAAGAGGAAAAATATAAATCACCACAAATTTTTCCTAGCTTCACAGTGAGGTAGCCAATTGTTAGGTTTAACAATAGATCATAAACAATTTTCATGTCACAAATATTCTTTCACAACATAAGAATGGATTTACAACATTTTATTTGATGACTCAAGCTTACTTTGTGTGCCCAGTCCACTCTTATTGCAATAGTAATGAACTCCAGTTTTTAAATTTGTTGATAATTTATGTAATTAAATGTTGTATATATTATTTCCTTAAAATGAATATCTAGAAGTAAAATTTCTGATCTATAAAAATAATTTTTAAAACTTTTCTTATATTTTGTTAAATGGCCCCTTAATAGAGGTTGTTCTAATTTATACATCCAACAGCACTACGAGAATACTTATTTCCCTACTCTCTCCCCAACTCTATCTTTTTTAAAGTTTTATTTTAATTGGCACATAATTCTGGGGTACAATGTGAAATATTTTCATACATGTATACATTGTGTAATGATTAAATGTGGCTAATTAGCATACCCATCACTTCAAACATTTATCATTTCTTTGTGGTGAAATTATTCAAAAGCCTTTCGTCCAGCTATTTAAAAATATACATTGGTTAATGATAGTCATTCCACTGTTTAATAGAACAGAATTTTTTCTTCTGTCTAACTATAACCAATCTCTGGCCGCCTCCTTCCCTCCCTACCTCCCCGGCCTCTAGTAACTAGTATTCTACTCTCTATGACAGCATAAAACTGGTAACCCCTCTCTACTTCTGTGAGATCAACTTTTTTCAATCCCACATGAGTGAGATTACTGGGTTTTCATCTTTTTGTGTCTGGCTTATTTCACTTAACATTCTCCAGGACTATCTATGTCACAAATAACAAATAACAGGATTTCTTTCTCTTTCGTGGCTGAATAGTATTCCATTGTGTATATATACCCCCATTTTCTTTATCCATTTGTTCACTGATGGACACTTAGTTTGATTCTATATCTTGGCTATTGTGTGTAGTGCTGCAATATATTAATACACTGGAGTACTGATATCTCTTCAACATACTGAGTTCATTTCCTTTGGATAGATATCCAGTAGTGGGATTGCTGGATTCCCTCTCTATTATTTTAAGAAAATTCTTTCCAAATTTAAGGAAAAATAGTATTTCCTCATTTAATTTTCATTTTTGATTGCTAATGAAGCTAAATATTTTGTATTTTTTTGCCAGGAAATACTAAGTATTTAGTTATGTTGAAATAAGTGGGAATATATATTTATATCTATATATATCTAGATATATTTACCTTTTTTATTTTCTATTGCATCAAATCGCACTTGTGGTTTTTCAATGTTCTTATCCTCTGTGAAAGAATCCCTGCAAATGCAATGCCAAACAACTCTGGATTAATGAAATGGACAAAACTCATGGAAATTACATCTAACACTATCTCTTCTTCCGTATGGGCACAGTTACTTTGATGAACACAAAAAACGCTTTCTGCATTTCAATCCTCAAAACTGGCAATCTACCCTTAAAGGAAGTAGGTGGAAATCTCATCATCCCTAATCAGTAGAAGCACATTTGAAGAAAACCAGGGTAAAAAGTCACTCTCAGTCCAAATCTGAGGAATCTCAGATAGCTTGGGTCCAATACAAGTGATTCAAGAAGACACATTCTTATTAGAAATCTGTTTGGCTATAGTTATACTGTTTTGGAGCAAAAAGTCTTGGAAGCACCAAGGCACAGCCTGAGAAGAACATACATTTAATTGAAGAAATATAAGTGTACCATGCAGAAAACGACCTATGTCTTGCCAAGTCTTCTACCCTTAAACTCTAATTAACAGTAGTGAATAGTAAGGGTTAGTTATATTCTGGTGAGTTCACCTAATTTTCTCTGTTGTATAACTAAATACTTGGCCAGATTGCCCTTTAAATCCTCAGATTTGGGATGAAAATAATTTAAATTGCAGACAGAAAAATTGCTGGTCCTGATGATAAAGAACAGCAGGCAGGATCGTCTGCAGGCCCCTGACAAGACTTTCCTGTGCTGGTGCAAATCTCCATTTCCACCCCAGCACAATGGAGATAACAGTGTTTACCTTACTTCACAGGGATGCTATGAGAGTTAAATACAATTTTCTTTGTTAAATAACATTTTAGAAATATGTGTTGTCCCAGATATTGTGCTGGGTACTGTAATGGAGAAGAGATAAATAAGACATACTCAGCTCCAAATATAAACATCAGCTAAGAAATTTAAAAGCATCAAGGAATTAAAATTATTGCTAATGTTGGAAACCATGATAATTTTTTACAATTTTATTTTAAAAACTGTTTATTCCAGGTGACTCTTACATAAGACAGGACCCTGAAATGCACAGAAACTGAAGTTTGGAAAGGTTACTATCTTAATGCAATGAGACACTCTGTATGTAAAGGCATCCTGCAGTGATTTTCTGCATAATTTTGTGAATACATTGTTTCAAATCCATGTGGATTTTCATTGACAGCATTTTCTTAGAGTGATGTACAATGCAACTGTATTTCTAGTAAGGTAAAATTAGCACATGGTGCATAATGTTGATTTTAAGATTTTCATTCTTTTCAGATTTACACTAATTCTGTTGAGATCTCTGGATTTTGAGCCTCAGGACAAATATATAACTATTACCTAGTATTGTCATGCTTTCCTGACTTTCTTACCTCATTGCTACAAGAGAATGATCTTTCCTGAAAATGAAAGATGAAGTCATTGAACACAGGTAGTGTACATCTGTAAAGTTGACATTTTCTATAGAAAAAAACTGTGGTAACCAATGGGAAGATAAGGACAACGACGACCTCCCTGTCTGCATGATGTACTGGACCATGAATGAGTCCTGGACCAAAGCACTGGACTATGGATGAGAAGGCCAGGGTCCTAGTTCCAACTCTATTTCTATTAGCTTCGTAACCTGAGCAAACGACCCATCTTCTTAGCACTTCATTTTCTCATCTGGAACATGTATATAACATGCATCCTCACTGCAATATGGCATGAATGGTAATTAAATACATACACACTCACCCGTAACCTTGAAGATAATTAGATTTGGGCATTTTCTTCTTGAATGCAAATGAAATTAGCAATATACTAATTGCTTGTTGACAAACATAATAAGGTTTACTTGTCTCACTATTAACTTAAATACTTCAAACTTGTCTTGCTTTTCCCATTAAAAAAGAAAAACATTACCCACACTATAGAAGCTAAAATGATCATTGAATAGAAACACAGAAAGGAAAGTATACTGATATTTACTACCTACCTGTGCTACAGCGTATCAGATGCTATGAAGCAAACGAAAGTTATTTTATGTAATCACACTGAAATGTACATAGTTCATAGTATAATGTGTATTTTGCAGATAAGAAAACTGAGTCTCAGAGGGGTCCAAACCTTGTCTTCATAAACTCTAAAGTTGGGATTTTTGAATATAGTCTCTATGATTCAAAAAAGTCCTCACCCTTTCCAACTATACTCAACACTGACTATTAGCAAATTTTCTTACTGGAAGAGACTTCAACCTTCTAAATTCCAGATCAGAACACTGCTTAATCTTACAACCTATGTGGAGCTTGAGAAAATTTTGCTTGGGAACAAACTTTCCAAAGTTTGAGTATTTTGAGGGAGCTTCCTCAAGGTTAAAAACAATACTTTTAAACAGCTTCCTTTGGAAATCAAGTCTGTTTTTCACCCATCTATAATAGAGACAGTCTTAGATTATTTGAGTGAGTGTAAAGTACAAAGTGTCTCTGAAGTATGTTATTTAAAACCTAATGTGCAAACACATAAACAAAACCTTCTGCTGGGTGTACCACTTCCAGGTATTGAGGAAATAAAACCTTCTTCTTAAAGCTGTGGCAATTAAAGTGAATTCTGATCCTGGGACATGTCCTAAGAATTCTTCAAATATATGATCATTCAAATTTTTGAATTGTAAAAATAAAGTTTTTATAGAACTGTTTTCACTATATCCCGAGCAGAAAGAAGTGAAGTGTAAGTCAACAGAACCAAAGCCATGGCCCAGGGTGGCTGCAAAAGACTTAAATGATTATGGCAGGGCCATTTAGTCCTTCATGTCTCTAGGAGGTTTAGGTTTACTTCTGTTTTGCTGTCAGTAGAAAAGTCAAATACTCCCGTAATACCATCTATATAAAAGAGAAGCAGAAAAAAACCTTAGGTGTTGCCCTTTTTCCCTAACCAGTGGAGGTAAAATTTTATCTGTCTCAGTTCTCTCTTACTCCCTAATTACTACTTCTCATTAGAATGGAAGTGAAGTTGGGAAATTTTATCTTATCCAAATATTTTCCTCTAAGATTCTATCTTCTAAAAAAAAGAAAAACTCCAAAGTTCTACCTTCTAAAACCAAAATATGAATCAATTGTGACAAAGACAGAACATACGTATATATTTTCAATGGGTTTTGCTCAGAAAAAAGTCACACCTCAAAAACTCTCTAAATACATAATCTTACTGTCTCAAGCTGCCACTCTGACTGATGGTTCATAAAACAAATCTCACCTAACTATTTCTGTCTAATACTCTCACAATTCAAGAATATATATCACAGAAGGAAACTAGATTGAAACTTTCAATGCTAAACATTATAGTGGCGTCAAGTCTTGTTGGTTTAAAAAACTGTTGGATACATTTTTATTAAAGTGTTTGAAGACCACTAGAATCATTATGGTTTCAATGTCTGAAGACATTTGTTTTCTGGAGCATGGAAATTTGGACACACTTTTTTGTTGTTGCTGCCTGCTTTAACGTAAGCAAAGCCTTTTGAAATCAATCTGTAGACTAGACATTTTTTGGATTGTACAATTCAAATTTGTGGTTATCTTACCATTCCAGTGGATGTGGCTGTGTCTTTTTATTCATGAACTGAAATTGTTCAAATACATTTAAAAGAGACCAGTATTGGGTCGCGACTGAGCCAGGATTTCCTACAGGATTTGCCGTATCATAAAGTTCACGCATCAGTGACTGAATCCCAGGAGTAGTAGATGGGAAGAGCTGAGAACACAAAATATCAGCATAAGTTATGGAAAACAAATTATAATGTAGTATTTCTATGAACAGCTTTATACTTAGTCATTTATCTAAAAATCAGATATTTGCTAAAAATCCATTGGTCAGTACTATAAATTAGATTTCTGTGAAGTTGTTGATGTAAATGCCACTTTTTATAAGAAATTAATTTTGTTGATGATCATAATTCCAAATGGGATGAGTTTTTTTTTTTTCTTTTCATTGAAGATAAGTGGATTTCTCTTTCCTGTTACAGATACCTGAAGACACCTGAATAACAGAGTTAGGTAGCAGGAAGAATGAGAGAGCCTCTTGGGTTACAAATGAATTATGTCAGAGTGAGAAATATTAATCTCCCCCTCTTTCCCCCGCAAAGAAAAATCTGTGGTTATCTCCTTTCTACTGTGAGAACCAGGAAATTGGAATTTTCTCTTTCTCTTGCAAAGTAATTATTTAGTTCTTCCTCAAGTTATGGTGAGAAATGTTCTCCATATTATCAGTATCCAAAGTTACAAATTCTTGAAGAGTGAAGCCAGGTCCCTTTTATTATCTTTTTATAGTATTAAGTCAAACTGTTGTGAATATAATACTTATAAGTTTCAAATAGTTAAAATGATATTGTGTCAACTCAATTATCTTTGGGGAAATTAGCTTACTTTGAATCCTTCAAAATTTGGGACTAAATTAGAAAAAGCAGTATCAAACACTAATTAATTAACTTAGTAAGTTGATTCAACTCATACAAGTAGTGTATGTATGTATATACATATATATCATATAGTTTTTACAAGTAAGACTTGAGTGAAACATCGGGGTAATAATAAAGTATTAATGATTAAGAATGCTATTTCAAAAAGATATTTCATATGAACAAATCTTAGGTGGAAAAACACAAATTCATTTTAGTCTATATAAGTACCAGAACTGGAAAGAAAACAAGTATTGAATACGCATTTCATATGCAATAAATTATCCTTTGATATTGACCAAGGAATTAACAAAATACATAGAAGATAAAATGAATGCCTTTTTAAAAAGATATACACCAGTTAAAGTTATAATTATTTACATTTTCTTTCTTTGAAGTTTGATATATAGAGTTATAAGAAATTAAGGTTTAAGCAGTTTTCTAAAATATTATTTTCAACTCTATATGATTTTACAAAAACAAACAGAGTATAATAGGCAGAAATAATAAACAGAAATAACAAGGATATAATAAGCGGAAATAACTTTTGGTTGCATGTAAATGTTCTGAAGCTAAAAGTAAAACTTCTTCAGAAAAATGTTGACATTTTCCCCTTTAGAACTGTCAAATTCTGGCAGTTGCTAATTCCATATTATTTTACCTTTAATAAGTCACATATTGTTTGCAAACTCTTGAAGTAATGCATATAAATCTTGCTAATTTTGCTACTTAGATCTCTGAAAAGAGCAAAGTCGCTTATAAAGATTTCTATTTCTTAGAGAAATACTTCATCTAGTTTGATGTCAAAATCAGGTAGCTTACAGTGATTTACTCTAATCTCAGTCACCAAGAAAGAATCAAATGTCACTTTTGCTTTACCAGTTGGAATTGTCCCAGGCTTCCAAGTTCCTTTATGAAAGTCATAATTGAGTTAATTTCTTCTAAGGATAGACACTGATTTAGTTCCTTTTGATAGTTTTCACCCTGTATTGGTAGGGGGAAAAAACTTAAGCAATTGCTAAAAAGTCAAACCATGTTCAACCCAATTACCTCCCATTTCATAAACCAATCAAATTATGAGTTATATGAACAACCGAGCTAATTAATGTTAAATAATACATAGCAACTTCAACTTGTCACAGTGGTGTCTGAATATAAGAAAGCTTCGTATTTGACAGGGAGGACCTGGACAAAATAGCTCAATGATGCTTTGGTAGTGAGATTGGGGAGATGGCAACGTGTTATAAAAATCAATCAATGTTATTTTGAAGTTCTATGCCCTATTCATTGGCATTTGCCCAAACATGACAATAGATGTGAATGCTTAAAAAAATTAGTATTATAACTCAAATCCTCTGACATCAATCTGGAGCACTCACTGCTATTTTAAACTACCTCCAAAGAGTTCTAACATTTCTTTTATTCTATAATACATGCAACGAACCTGCACATGTACTCTCTGAACTTAAAAGATGAAAGAAAAAATTAAAAACTAAAAAAATCATAGAGTATACAATATATATTATTCATAATATCCACAAATGTTTCGTAATCCCAGCACTTTGGGAGGCCGAGGCAGGCGGATCACGAGGTCAGGAGTTCAAGACCAGCCTGGCCAATATGGTGAAACCCCGTTTCTACTAAAAATGCAAAAATTAACCAGGTGTGGTGGTGCATGCCTGCAGTCCCAGCTACTTGGGAGGCTGAGGCAAGAGAATCGCTTGAACCCGGGAGGCAGAGGTTGCAATGAGCCGAGATCATGCCACTGCATTCCAGCCTGGGTGGCAGACTGAGACTCTGTCAAAAAAAAAAAAAAAAAAAGAAAGAAAAAGAAAAAATAAGAAATTATGAACACTTTACTTAATTTTCAACCTATAATTTTATGATAATCAGTCACTTGACCAGTTAGCTGACATAAAAATAATCTTAGTCCAGAGGTCAGAAAAAATTAAAGTGCGATATAATATATACCAATTAATTTCAAGTGAATGATCAAGTTGCTGAATTGCACAATAAAGAGAAAGACACCTTCTAAGGAATGACTTGAAAAAATATTTATCAGCACGCAAATATGCACTTACCTTCAATACATCTGATCTATAAAGTCTCTGAAATATCTCAGAAAATATGGAAAGCGATGATTCATTAGGGAAGAGAAAATTGAAAGTATCATTTAAAAGGAATTCTTCTGTATTTTGGTCCTCAAAATCCATATTATCATGATCTTGAAAATTTAAATGCTCGTGTACCTTTGAAAGAACAAAAGCACAGCAAATATTTTTCATCAATTTACTTTTAAGGCAATGGAATGATTTCTAAGACATGATTTACTTCCTGTTGGATTATAGATCAGAACTGACATCTAGTGGTCTTTTTGGAGGCCAACAGTTTTATAAATGTGAGTAACGTTTGTTTTTTTAAAGATATAATTTAAAGACATAATTATTTAATGTACAATATAAGAAAATTAACATATTATAAAGTCACAGTTTATCCTGATACCCTTTATAGTTGAAGAATATGCTTTCATGGAAGATAATACATAACTTTTTTTCTGAACAATTTTAAAAAGCATAATACAAGCTATTAGGTATGCATGCAAAATAATGAAACAATGACTATTTAAAAGTGTCAATTAATAAAGTTTTAAATTTTTATGGAGAAATCTTGGAGCTATTTAACCAAACGTCTGAGCCATCTATAATGTAATTGGTTTACCTGTATAATAGTTTGAAGACACATAAATGTTATACAAAGCTGATTTCTAGTTACACATAATTTTATTTTCCCCTTCTTCCTTTTTTCCCACCCCATATTCCAACGTACAACTTTCTTAGACTAATTTAATAAATTATTTTTTATCTTTTGGCTTCTAAGGGCTATGTTAGAGGAAAAAAAATATGTTGGAGGAGATGATCTGAATGACTGTATTTAATTTGACAGAAAGGAAAAGAATCAAAATAGATAAAAACACTTCACTCTACACATATCTATACCAGAAAAAGAATTTAAAAATTCCCATGGTTTTTTAAATTAAATATAAACCAATTTTAAACTAAATATCTATATGTAATAAAGGTTATCTTTTCATAACCTCATGTAAACACACCAGATAATCTGTTACTTTCTATTATCTACACGTCTTCTTTTTTCCATTAATGCATGCTTGACTTCATACCACATTTATTTCACAAATAGTACTTGAACTATAGAAAACTTCATGTTTATTTTACAGAGACACATAGACAGGATTGGACTCATAGATCCTCCACATACTAGTTAATTCTCTGAACCACAGTGAATATAAGCCTACAGTACTTTTGCAAATTGCTATTTTTTGATTGGTTACTATGAATGAAAACAACAACAAAAACACACACACACTGATCTTTCACCACAAGGTAGAAGCTCACGTCACTCATAAGGCCTTTGGCATACTGACCTGGAGCACTACAGGGTGCATGAAACTGCCATAACCAATATCAAAAGTTAGAAGTTGAAAGCAGAATCTGCATCTAAAATGAAAACAAAAGGTACCATAAAAGTAAAGACACATGCACACGTATGTTTATTACAGCACTATTTATAATGGCAAAAACTTGGAACCAACCCAAATGCCCATCAATGATAGACTGGATAAAGAAAACGTGGCACATACACACCATGGAATACTATGCAGTCATAAAAAGGAATGAGTTCAAGTCCTTTGCAGGGACATGTGTGAAGCTGGAAACCATCATTCTCAGCAAACTAACCCAGGAACAGAAAAACAAACATCGCATGTTCTCACTCATAAGTGGGAACTGAACAATGAGAACACATGGACATGGGGAGGGGAACATCACACACCGGGGCCTGTTAGGGGGAGGGGGGCAAGGGGAGGGAGAGCATTAGGACAAATACCTAACGTATGCAGGGCTTAAAACCTAGATGATGGATTGATGGGTGCAGCAAATCACCATGCCATATGTATACCTATGTGACAAACCTGCACGTTCTGCACATGTATTCCAGAACTTAAAGTAAAATAATAAAAACAACCATATCCTCTTGCTACATTTACTCTCATTTGGTGTCACATTAATATTTACTACAGTTAAATTTCAATGTCTACTAATTAAAAAGAGCAGTGGCTTGGATAATGTAAAATTACATGTAATGAATTTTTGGATTTGGATTCTATTTTCTTGCAGAAAATAAAAATACACCTAAATCTTCATGACACGTTAAACTACGCAATAAACTTAATCCATGGAAACCTAAGTATGAAGAAGAAAACTTTCCTACTCCTACATGCTAGGCACTGATTCATGTATAAATTATGATAAGGTTTAAATTGATGTGCTTCCCCCACTTTTTGACATACTAGATTTAACATTTCATTAGAAGAAAGGTAATAAGTTATATTCAAGTAAACAGATATGGGAATAGGAGTTATTGAATTTTCTTAATGAAGTTCTTCATTTTCTGCTCTGCATTATGAAATCAGGGGGATATTTGAGAATGAAATTTATTACGTATAAGTAAGATTATACCTAGTCAATGTCAGGTATCTATGATAGAAATAGTTGCGCTTGAAAAGGGGGCTGCAATTAAAAGCTTAACTTTTAAAATGTGTACTTTACTTCTTGTTACCACTATTTAGATACTACCGAGTCTGTTACATGCTCTAAAGTTTGAGGATCTATAAATACGGCCACGTATGTTTAGAAGATCATATTTGTGTATTGACATAAAATTTTCCAAGTACTACCTACTTATGATAATTATATATTTCCACCAGCAATTTTTAAAAGATAGGTTTCTTTCTTTATTTTCTTTTTTTAAATTAAATTTGTTTTTACCTGTGGAAGGTCTTTGGTCCCAAAGTAGATGTTTCACTGAATACTTCAGCCGCTAGCAGGAGTTTGCCAATTGCTTCCTTCACAATATCAAAAGCCTGATGAGGTGAACTGGCTCTCAGGAATGTCTCAAAAAATGTTTGCAGCTGTGAACAAAGTAAAGGATTCACGTGTTAAAACAACAGCCTCAGTTTATCTATCATTTTCAAGGTGACCAATTTGAACGATTGTTCTAGGTTATCTCTACTTGTCACGCCCCAAAAACACTCCTTAATCAGTAAGTTTGGTAATCTAAGATACAAGTATATTGAAAGAGAAAGGTTTAAATATATTATAATTTAAACTTCCTTAGAAGTGCTTACTCCATTTTATTTTCCTCATTTCACAGCATCTAATCATGGAAAATGCAAGTCTTGTCATCAGAACTCTGAAGTTTCATTTGTAACTCTACTCACTAGGTGAGCTGGGCTTGCCACTCACTCCTCCGAATCTTTGTGTCCTTCTCTTTAAATTGGGATTAATATCTACCAACCAGAGAGATGTGAAGCCAAATTAGAAGAAAATGTATTCGAAAGTCATGTTAAAGTATGAAATTCAAATGTTAGTTTTGTATTATTATCAATTTTGGGGGTATATTAGAACAAAAATAAATGTATCAAAGTTGCTTCTTCCTCATGCCATTATTCTGTGCAAGATCTAGCCAACCAGAGAAGATTCTGAGAGAATCCCAGTGTCCTGTTGATGTTTTAATTCTTAATTATTTCATGTGGATAGAGAGTATACGGAGGTATTACAAAAAAGGGGGAATGAAGCTCAACTGTGTCATCTTAAAAACACAATTGTTAGTATCACAAATAGCTGTTTTTATTTGCTTAAATATTAAAATGATAAAAACAAAACTACCTCTTGATGCTTCATATTAAAGTTCAAGTGGATATTTTTTAAAAATATGAAACAAGTCTCATATTGATTCATAAACTTTCTCTGGATAAACATACTCTTTTAAAGATGAAGAACAAAAAATATTTTTTGAAAAAACATGCAGCAGGTATTCTATTAATGTTTTTTGGAAAAACAGACTAAATCTATCCAGACTACACAGGATTGCAAAGTGAAAAACTTTTGTTGCTATGATTAAGAAGGACAAGTATTGGCCTGGATTGCCTGTGGTAAATGGCAAATGTGTCTTCTCAATGCACAAGCAAAATTCCCCCAAGATAAACAAATACTGGCTTCATAAACTTTTCCAGCTGAAAACAGAAACCTAATAAGATTACACATAGAGACCCTAAGAATGTGTCATTAGTATTTGGCAATTGGGATGTTTTTCCATTTTACTAAGGAAAATAAATGTAATAATTGTATGATTAAAAGAAAACAAATTATTGCTAACACTAAAAATGTTAACACCCTTGAATCAAAGCAGAGTAACATTATGTTTTTCCAAGTAAAAGTAACTCATCATATTTCACTCATTTCATCACATTATGTAGAAAGGTTTGTTTGTGACATTGTTGCATTTTCCTATTTTAATGTTACCTGAATATCATAGACGTTAAGGTTAATAATATATGAAAGTTGGAAATGTCTATGTAGCATATGAGATAAATAAGATTAATTATAAGATTATATCTCCATGAGGAAGAATAATTAGCAAATTAATGTCTTAGGGTTGCACTTATTTCTCTAAAATGAAAATGATTATTTCTTAATTTCTTAATGTAACAATGAGCATTTAAATATGGGATGCCATTCAATTCAACTTTTAGAACTGCAGCCTTTAGAAAGCCCTGTGTTTTGTGCTTTGGGGGACAAGTTGCATAGTACATAGGTATTACCTCTATAGACTCTAGAGGTAAAAAGGTCCAGGTTCAACTTTGATTTTGTGCCAAAGTTGTGAGACTTTGTGGGATCAATAACAGTGCCTACTTTATAGAGGTATCACTGAGATTAAATGAGAGAAGGTACATAAGGAATTCCACCACCCAGCACATCTGTATTCAGTACATGTCAGTTCCTTTTATTTTTTTATTAATTAAAACAAGACAACTGGGCATGGTGGCTCACGCCTATAATCCCAGCACTTTGGGAGGCTGAGGTGGGCAGATTACCTGAGGTCAGGAGTTCAAGACCAGCCTGGCCAACATGGTGAAACCCTATCTCTACCAAAAATACAAAAATTAACCAGGAATGGTGGCACACACCTGTAATCTCAGCTACTCAGGAGGCTGAGGCAGGAGAATCACTTGAACCCAGGAGGCAGAGGCTGTAGTGAGCCGAGACCACGCCAATGCACTGCAGCCTGGGTGACAGAGCAAGACTCCGTCTCAAAAAAAAAAAAAAAAAAATTCAGATGAGCGAGATTCCTTATTTCACATTCATTCAGTATAGTGGCAAGCAAACTACATATGCCAGAAATGAAAGTAGACTCATGTGAACGCTTAATATGAATTTTTTAAAAATCATAAACTTTCAAAGTCTCCCAAAGAAAGCACAACTTTTATCGGTTGTTGTAACTAACTCAGTTAGACTAAGTGAACCACTTTTTTGAGTGTCCGGTTACATTGCAATTTGTTACTCTAATTGTATTTCCTTGGTCAAATTACATGAGTTCTGTGAGTCTCAGTGCAGAATGACAGAACTATGCTCAATGATCTCATGAGACAATGTCAAATCTGAAATTATTTGATGTGAATTCCATTCAAATGCCACCAGAACCTGAACAATTTCACTCAGGCACTTTCTTAACTCACAAATACCGGAAGGAGCACCTTCACCTTCGCTGCTAATTTAAAACAGTCAGGCCATGAACTTAAATATTAAGGAGACTTCTTCCTCTCCATATCAACACTTCCAATCAACGTTTTTGAATTAAATAAATGTGAGAATGTAAGTTCGCAAGGAAATCAGTACATTGGCAATAAAATAAATATGAATAAAAGAACATCTTGTAACTTTTGACATGACATGAAACTATTTTATAAACTATAAATTTTCTTCCTTCAGTGTAACTTTTAGTGCAAAATAAATTATATAGAAAATGACGTTGTAAGATCAGTCATAAAACCAGTCAGCTAACACACCATCATTTGTTTGTACCTATGTAAAATTCAAGCAATAACTAGTAAGATATTTACATTTTTACATTGATCCATTCAATAAACTTATTTAGATACAAGTGGGTGGACTAAAATTTTCAATTAATTAAAAATGGAAGGATAAGAGCAACAGAATGCACTTAAAAGCATATAGAAAATCTTCGATCATGTCTGATATCTTTTTCCAAGGTGTCCTTAGTATCCACTTCATTCCACCACATATTTTACAACTCCTCCCATGTTATGTTCTGGGTTCTGCCTCATTATTTCTCTCCATCCTCCCATAAGACCTTGCTTGGCTGAATTGATCTCAATGTCAACACATGTCATTTGTTCCGTGTTAAACTTGCCGACCTTCTTGTCTGCTCTTTCTGCTAGACTGTGAGGTTTTCTTGTTTTTTTTTTGGAGGGGGGTGTTCAGGAGCTGTCCCATTTTATCTTCTGGATCTTCTGGATTCCAGTGCTTAATGCTAAGTAGGTATTCAGTAAATACTGTTGAATAAACAAACCTATGATGTTACAGAAACCACAGATACCTTGATAAGAGAAACACCGTACTGTAGGTTCTGGGTAACATCACTTTCCTCAGGACAGCATGCTTTTATCTCTTGCTCGCATCTCGTGAGAGAAGGAGAATATAAATATTTCTCGTATCTTGTAATAAAACCTTTGAAGAACAGAAGCTTATAGCTGTTTGAGAGAATTTTGGAGATGAGAAAATTTAATCTATGAGTTAGAACGGAGGATGAAAGATTTACCAGTATTAGGGTTTTTCAAAGTAATGTTCTTGAATGAGAAACCACAGCAGAATGTCATGTTTAACAGCATTATACCTTACTAAAGTATACCAGGGCTTCTCTCAATGTTACTATGTATGAAAGAACTTTTCATCTTCTCAGATTAAAGAATATTGGTACTAAAGTCAGATGAAGGAATATTGGTACTTAAGGTCATTTTGCACCAACATCATATTAAAAAGATTCTCAATATCACTAATCACTAGGGAAATGCAAATGAGAACCACAGTGAGATATTGCCTCACACCCATTAGGATGGTGACTAACAAAAACAAAACAGAAAATAATCACTGGTGAGGATATTAAGAGACTGGAATCCCTGTGCTTTGATGGTGGAAAAGTAACATGGTGCAGCCACTTGAATAGCAATTTGGTGGTTCCTCAAGAAATTACAAATAGAACTACCATACAATCCAGCAATTCCACTTCTGGGTATACAGTCAGCATAATTGAAAGCAAGGTCTCAAAGACATATTTACACACCCGTGTTCACAGCTCATTCTTACCAGTATTCAAGCTTGCTGTTGATATTTTGCATCCTAAAAAATTCAAGGATAAAAAGGTGTTCAAGAATAAAACAGAGACTAAAAGTAGGTGGCATGAAAATAGAAAATATTTCCACTATTTGTTGGAACTGAGAAACAGAGTAATGGAGGGGTTATTTTTTGTTTCATTTTCTTTTGCAAAATTTCTACCTTGAAATAATTGCTTTTAGGGGCTTTGTTGTTATAAAATTAGCAAGTGGATAAACATGATAATTGGAGAAAATGCAGCTGTGAAGACTGCAAAGTTATTTTTAAAAGTTTGAATTGTAGTCATATACCTGTAACGTGCAATGTATCATAATCCTTTCTAAGTGTACACTTTAGTAGCTTTAAGTATTTTTACACTATTGTACAACCAATCTCCAGAACTTTTTGCACAACTGAAATTATATACCCAGTAAACATGTCCCCATTTCCCCCTCCTCCCAGCCCCCGGCAACCACATTCTACTTTCTGTTTTTATGCATTTAACTACTCTAGATACCTCATATAAGTGGAATAATCCAGTGTCTTCATGACTAGATTATTTCACTTAGCAAGTATTGTCAAGGGTCATTCATGTTGTAGCATGTATCACGATTTCCTTCCTTTTTAAGGCTGGATAATATTTGTTGTAGGCATATATTACATTTTGTTTATCCCTTCATCTACTGATGCACGTTTGGGTTGCCTTCAAATGTCAATAATGCCTGGCCAGAACTCTTAAAATGAATCTGAAGTAAGCCAAATACCTCAGAATTTCATCCTAATATTTTTATATATGAAAATCTTTGGGACTGGACATGGTGGCTCACTCCTGTAATCCCAGCACTTTGGGAGGCCGAGGTGGGCGGATCACAAGGTCAGGAGTTCAAGACTAGCCCAACGAACATGATGAAACCCCGTCTCTACTAAGGCAGGAGGATCACTTGAACCCAGGAGGCGGAGGCTGCAGTGAGTCAAGATTGTGTCACTGCACTCCAGCCTGGGCAACAGCGAGACTCCATCTCAAAAAAAAAAAAAGAAAAGAAAAGAAAAAATATATTTCTTGAATGTCCTATAATTCTCAATAGAAAAAAAAGTTTATAAATTTAAACTTTAGAATTTCAGCGACCATATGGCTCTAAGTTAAAAAAAAAAAGTTCTTCCAAATAGTTAAAATTATTGGTCATACATAATTAGTCAGAACAAGAGAAATACATTACAAATCATATTAAATAATTTCTAGAACAAAAAGTAAAATTGTATTGGAAATGCAGCTCTGATTTGTCTGAATATAGGTTCCCACCAAATATCATGTTGAATTGTAATCCTCAGTGTTGCAGATGGGGCCTGTTGATAAGTGTTTGGGTCATGGGGGCAGATCCCTCATGGCTTGGTGCTATTCTTGCCATTGTGAATGAGTTTTCAGGAGATCTAGTTGTTAAGTGTGGTGCCTCCCTGCCAACGCCTCTTGCTTACTGTTCCCACCATGTGAGATGCCTGGTCCTCCTTTGCCTTCTCTTATTGGTAACAGCTACTCGTGGCCTCTCCAGAAGCTGAGCAGATGCCTGCACCATACTTCCTATACAACCTGCAGGAAAGTGAGCCAATTAAATGTCTTTTCTTTATAAACCACACAGTCTCAGGTACTTATAGCAACACAGGAATGACCTAATGCAATCTCCCAGATAGATATGTGGTTTTTTTCTTTTTTCTTTCTTTCTTTCTTTTTTTTTTTTTTTTTGAGACAGAGTCTTGCTCTGTAGCCAGGCTGGAGTGCAGCGGCACGATCTCGGCTCACTGCAACCTCTGACTCCCTGGTTCAAGCGATTCTCCTGCCTCAGCCTCCTTAGTAGCTGGGATTACAGGCATGCACCACCATGCCCAGCTAATTTTTGTATTTTTAGTAGAGACAGGTTTCACCGTGTTGGCCAGGCTGTTCTCGAACTCCTGACCTCGTGATCCGCCTGCCTCGGCCTCCCAAAGTGCTGGGATTACAGGAGTGAGCAACCGTGCCCAGCCCGTTTCGTTTTATCGGATTAATTCATATATCCATTAAAAGAATGCCACTTAATGCTAGAACAAGAAGGGTTCAACATCAGTATTAATATTATTTTAAATATAAGCATGAAGAAAATTTGTTCACATAAATACACAGATGTGGATAGAAGGGTTTAGTTATAGCAACATGGCTCAGTTCTTTCAACTCCCTCCAATGTGCATGTTAAAAATTACATAGTGGTTTATCACGAAATATTCAATCTTGTTAAAAACAAAGAACTGAAAACCAGCTGAATTGTGAAGGATTTGTTACCTAGTGATTAGCATCCTTCACTTGCTCTAAAGAACAACAGAGTTAAATTTGTCTGTTTCTTTCTCTCTTTTTTTTTTTTTTTTTGCAAATTTTTTTTACCTTTGAGTAACCATCATTATAATATCAGAGCTAGCAAAAGCTGGGTCTTTCTTTTGAAGAGCAGAAGGATGTATAAAAAGAATGGGAGAGAACAACCTGCTTAAGAGGTATCTTTTCAGCAAAATCAAACTTTAGAAAGTTTCAATGTATGATCCATATGAAAGGTGAACTTCTGGGCACTGATTCTCTCAAAATTGTCCATGTGCCTCTGAGCCCCTTGGGGAGTCATCATGGATCCCCAAAGGCATATGACACCCAGCTCTGGATACGGCTGCCTGCCCCCACTCCAAAACGCATCTGAGAGAGCTGTGGCTGAAAATGAAGTGCTGGTGAGCATCCTGGACCCTTGGAAGTGGAAGGTGATTTAGAAGAAAAAAATTCAGATTTTTAACAATAGAAAAAGAGAAAAAAAGAGAGAAATGGAGAAAAATGACTAAATTACAAACCTGAGTAGTGATGTAATTTTTTAATTTAATGCACATGTTGTATTTGAATATACTTTGGCTGGGCATAGTGACTCATGCCTGTAATCCCAGCACTTTGGGCAGCCAAGGCAGGTGGATCACCTGAGGTCAGTAGTTCGAGACAAACCTGGCCAATATAGCAAAACCCCATCTCCACTAAAAATATGAAAAGTAGCCTAGCATGGTGGTACTCATCTGTAATCCCAGCTACTCGGGAGGTTGAGGCGGGAGAATCACTTGAACCCGGGAGGCAGAGGCTGCAGTGAGCTGAGATCACACCACTGCACTCCAGCCTGGGTGACAGAGCGAGACTCCATCTCAAATATATATACATATATATATGTGTGTGTGTGTGTGTGTATATATATATGTGTGTGTGTGTATATATATGTATATACATGTGTGTGTGTATATATATGGGGTGGAGAGAGAGAGAGAGAGATTTTCTATGTTGTATTTAATAATAATCACCTTAGTAATACCTTTAGCCAAGCTGACACTATGTGGCAGACACCGTGCATTTTACATGCACTGCTTTGTTTGTATTCATAGCAATGCTATGAAGGTGGTACTTATCATCCTCATTTTATAGATGAAGAAACTTGGGGTTGAGAATGTAAGGTACATGCCTAAGGTTATACAGCTGGGGGCAACCAACACGGGTGTTGAAGCCAATCTGCTTTGCTGCAAAGCCCTAGCATTACTTCTGCCTTTGTGGTTTTGATCGTATTAGGTTTAGGACTATGGATGGACCCTGAAATCCAGAAGAATGAATCATCTGTATTTTTACTTTTATCTAAAATGTGTTTGAAACTGTCACACTTCTCAAGCACATGCCTTTACACCCACACAATTAACAACAACTCAACAACTTGAGAATTTATGTAGCCTAATTACCTTTTAGAAAAACTAAGAATATTTCTTTGCAACTTAAATCAAATTGTCTAGATCAAGAAAAAAGTTCATGTTACGTCAAATGATTTAAGAATATAAATACTCTCATCATTTGTTTTAGTTCACTGAAAATTGGCTTGCTTTAGGGTAAACCACAGAAAACCAAATTGGCTGAACCTAAATTAGGATACATTTACTCCTTCCTTGGAATTATATTAAAAACTCCAATATTTAAATAAGTTTTCTGTTTCCAGTGACATGAATAATTTTACTCATTCGTACTTCTTAACAGTCCTAAACTTTATAGCATATATTAAACTTGGAAATTCAGAATGTAGATTCCATACAATTTAATCAGTTTCACAGCTGAAAACTTTAAACTCTCCCACAAGCATATAAGGGAATTGTTCAGAAGCAGAGTACAGAAATACAAAAGGCTGTGAATAGAATAAAAATTTAATTATTTGCTTTGAATGATAGACCCGTGATTGCATTATATTCAACCTTCTTAGAAAACTGGCAGGTTTTCTTTATTATCCCTTCTGGAATCTCTCAGTGGGATATAAAGGAGCAGAGAGATTTAACAGCAAAGAGCAAAAGCTAAAGTTGTAAAGATTTTATCATTGAACTCTCTACGTATACGCCTGCTCATTTTCTTTATATGAATGCCATTGTTCGAGCAGGTCACAACTATTCCCATTAAAGTCAAAACCAAGCCTTCTTTGAACTTCCAATAAAATAAGTTCTGACAGCTCGTTTGAAAACAATCCATCTTTTATTAATTATCTTGACTAGAAGATGACATTGAAATCCGGTAATATTTGTACCAAGTAATATTTGTTACAGGCAGTACAAAAATTTGCAAATAAGGATTCATTTGGCAGAAAGATACCTATCTCATATCTCTAAATACTCTCAAACGATTAAGAAAGTAAAAAGGGAAAATGTTTTCAATTTATATTCTGGATATTTTATGCAGGGTATCTCTTTTAGGTCTTATTAAGTCTCCTGGTCAATCACAAAAGAAAAGGAAATGTATTCATTATAAAAAAATAATGAGTTCTGGTTGTACAATAAAGAGCATGATAGAGTAATTTGCCCTAACTTTTAAGTGGCTGTAGTGTTAAAGTCTGTTGAATCTATAGGAAATTTATGACAACTCTGCTGTTTTCTCACACCTTTCTCCTGTCAGTTACCTTACACCTCTCTCACACCAAACAATATTCATTCTTTTACACGCTGTATTTTCAGTGGGTACTTAATTATGCATAATTTAAAAGTTCATGATTTAGCATCTAGTCAAATATAATGCTAGATAGCCCAAATCCATGTCATCTCTGTGTGCCCTGAGTACTGACTACTGACTTCCCTGCCCTCAATATTTTTTTTCCATTGTTGCCAGTCACCATCCTTACGAAGGCCAGTTCCAATCATGTTAGTTCCCTGCTCATAAAGAACAGAAGCCCCCAACATTTACAGAAGGATATGAATCAATTGTAGCTGAACTTACCTTGAACATTCCAAGTCAGCATATAAAACCATAAGGTGCTAATTCATTTGTGCTTGAAGGACATAGCAATTAATCAATAGATGACTATGCACGCACGTACGTTTATGCAGCACACAATAGTAAAATAAACAGTAAACAGTAGAAGTATCTTTATCCTTTTTACTACAAAGTACATTATTTTTATATGAGAACTCAAAAAGTGATATACCCAATTCTTAAACTTTTTTTAAAAAATAAAAAAAAATTAAACCTGTATTCCTTTGTCAATCTTTTGACATATGGTCAAGGCCTTTGACTATGGGTGAACTAATTGGAATTGCAAGTCATCTAACTCACAGAAACCTCATCCATAGGCTTGACTTAACTGCAGTTAGCCCAAGAACATAAAGACACTTGCAAGGAAATCCCAGGGCAGAATCATTCTAGGTTTTACGGCTTCCCCCCAAATTTTGAAAGTTGTTATACCCACATTTAATTCATCTGAAATGTTTTAAGTTGATTGTCCTATATTAAGAATGTTATAAATATTCAGCTTTGCTTTTACAGAAGAAAACCTGTCTCTTTTTGCATTTACAGTTCATCAGCTCATGAAGGTAGGCATAGAACTCAAGGGTGTAAAGGACAAACTTGAAGGTAGCATCCTTGCCTCAGGCATTGAGCTCTTGGGTTCAGCAGCCAACAAGCTTTATGAGGGGAATGCAGAGCAGTACTACAAGCTGTCAGTGGTAACTAAGAGAGATTTTGGTCACTGGAGATCTGAGTCCCAATCCTAACCACATTTTATTAGCTCTGTCCTCTTCACTAAATCATGAATCTTTATTTCCTCATCCATAGAGTATATATAAACATATCAACCTATCTCCTGGGTTTCTTAAAGGTTTCAAATAAGGCCAGGTGTGGTGGCTCACGCCTATAATCCCAGCACTTTGGGAAGCTGAGGCAGGCGGATCACAAGGTCAGGAGCTCAAGACCATCCTGGCTAACATGGTGAAAGGCCATCTCTACAAAAAATACAAAAACAATTGCCGGGCATGGTGGTGCATGTGTATAGTCCCAGCTACTTGGGAGGTTGAGGCAGAAGAATCACTTGAACACAGAAGGTAGACATTGCAGTGAGCCAAGATTTGCAACTGCACTCCAGCCTGGGTGAAGAAAGAGGCTCTGTCTCAAAGAAAAAAAAAAAGGTTTCAGATAAGACCATATCTGAGAATACATTCAGAAGTGTAAAATGACAGTAGTGTCACTTTATATTTTACATTCCATGAAATTCAAGCTCTTCAGGTTTCGTCTGTAGTATATCTTCATCTAGTCTAACCTACCACAAATCTGGTCTTTTTCTCTTCCTTCCTTCTCCATCCCTCTCACCTCAGGCCACCCTAGGATTCTCCCTTCTCTTACGGACATTCAAATTCTGGCCAAATAAGGCAGTTCATAGTTCCAAGACTATAACCTATGTTTTCACCTGCATGATTCATGCTGCCTTGGCAAAGCAAATGTAAACATCCCTCTTCATTTTTAAAGAAACCCTACTCATCCTTCCAAGCACAGCTAAAATACCATCCATTCTATGAAACCTATTCACTTTCTCCAGCCTGAGTAATTCTCTCCTACTCTTCACTATCTCTGCAACTCTGAATCATGCCTTGCATTTTGCCCTATATTAATTATTTATAAATACATATTTCTCCCCTACTGGAGGGTTTCTTGAAAGCAAGAACCAATATTTCTCTTTGAGTCTTTCTTCACATGGCCCAGCACAGAGTAGGAATTCCCAAACAGTTCTGGAGTACAACTGAGTCAAACTAGCTGTGAATGATTACTGAAATATTCAATATTGCTTTTCCTTGAGTTGTTTTGGCTTCATGATCATATGAACAAACTTACATATGCAATAAGATATAGATTAAATGCATGAATTTTCAACCCATTTATTGTGGGTGAAATTATACTGTTTCTGTATCTTACTTGATGAAGGACATATAACCATTATAAACTTACTTCTCTTTTAGTCGATAAGTCATCAGTCAAGATACTCGTCCCCACTTCCCACTTGTCTAGTTTTCTCTTGCCCCCAGTTTAAATATTTCCCTGTTCTCACATTTAAATTACATCCTGCCAAACCTGCTGGTAATCTGCCCTAACATGAAAGTATTTATTTTCATTAGTGTGGAAGTTTGCAAAAAAGTCATTACAAATTCTTCCCACCCCAGTATGCACACCCCTTTGCAGTGTGACTTTGCAACTTCTCACATCCAGTGGTGGAGTCTATTTTTTCACCCCTTGAATCTTGGCTTGTTCATGTGATGTTCTTTGGCCAATGAGATATGTAGCAAATGTAATGTAAACTCCTTTTGCTTTTTTAGGACTGCTGTAACAAATTGCTGCAAACTTGACAACTTAAAACAAGAGAAATTTATTCTCTTGCAGTTTTAGAGGCTAGAAGTCCAGAAATCAAGATGTTCACATGGCCATGCTTCCCCTTAAAGATGTTAGGGACAATTCATTCGTTGTCTCTTTCAACTCCTGGTGGTTGTTGGCATTCCTTGGCTTGTGGGTGCAAAACCCTAATCTCTGTCTTCATCTTCACATGAGTGAAGATGTGAAGATGTATCTTCTCCTTTGTGTGTCTTCTCTTCTGTGTCAAATCTTTGACTTTCTCTTCCAAGGACATACACAGGGCCTATCTGGATAATTTAGGAAGATCTCATGTTGATATCTTTAATTTAATTACATCCGCCAAGGCCCTTTGTCCAAACAAGGTAATATTCACTGGTTCTGGAGGTTAGGATATGGACATATCCTTTTGGGGGTGGCTATTCAATCCACTATACAAGCAAGAACTTGAAAAGGACTTGACCTTTTCAAGGCACATGGCCAAGTCATCCCAACAGCCCTAGCTGATACCCAGCCAATATGCAGGAGCGTGAGTGCAGGCAGGTTAGACCACTCAGTCAAGCTTAGCCACCACCTGCCTATAGAGATGAGCAGAGGCCGTCTAGACAATTTATAGAACCAAAAGAAACAATAAATGCTTATTTGAAGTCACTGAGTTTGGAGGTGATTTGCTCTGCAAAAGCTGACTGATTCAATTTGCCTTTTATCATTGTTTAAATTTTGTCTTCATTTCTCCTCTTTTTGAAATGGAGCCCGCATCTCCTTCTCACACGAACCTCTCATATGGAGAAAGTGATCTAAGAACTTCGTGTGTTTTTTTCTTTTTTATTTTCAGTGTTTAGAATGTGACTTAAGGCTTTCTAATTCTGATTTGAGTTCTTGGTTTCAAACTTCTCTAACTTCACTCTGGCTTCCATCCCAAACATTGAATAGATTGAACCCTTGTTAGGGTGAGCATTTTCCTAAGCATCTTCTCACCTTCTTGTCTGAATACATCACACTGGACCACTCCACCATCCTTCAAAAGATTAGACTTGTGATTTGAGGCACCATCTGTTTGAAAATAACCCCTGATTTTATGGTGACTGAGAAACAGGCACCTCTGCCAGGACTGTTTTTACAGCAATGGGTACCTGGAGCTGTGGGAACCTCGCTGTCACACGAGGATGGGCAAATAGCTACTGTTATTCTTCTGTTCATTTAGACGTGGTAGGATACTTTTGTTGGAAATAGGGGTTGCAGTGACTGGGGAGAAGAAAGGTAGAGAGAGGAAGTGAATGGGAAAAGAATCACCAAATTGTCCAGGAGAGAAATTTTCTGGTAGGGCCTTCAGTCAGGTTACAGAGCAAACAAGACAAGGCCTGAGAAGGGGTAGGTGAGTAAGAACCAGCCTCAATAGGTAAGCTGCTGTATGAACAGGAACTTGTGTGCCTCTCCACCTCCTCATTTCACGTTTCTTTCCCATTCCTCCTCCTGACTGGTTGCTCCCCCATCTGATCTCTCAGTCAACGGCACCACCATTCAAATAATCGCTGAAGAGTCATCCTTGAACTCTCTGTCTTTAGCCTCTCACACCCCAACACCAATTCTTGTTTCTACCTTCAAAACGTATCCACATTTCTCCTTTTTTAGACTACCACCTTGCCACCTCGCCAACCTAGGTCAAGCTACCCTGCTCCTCATCTGGACCCCTGAATGGCCTTGCAACTGGTTTCTCAGCCACTGTTCACAATTCTCTTCAATCTATTCTCCACACAGCAGCAGAATGGGCTTAAAAAGTAAATCAGATTATGATAACCTCCTGTTCACTATCTTAGAGGCATCCCTTTGCCCACAGGGAAAATATTCAATTTCTTACTTTTCCTGACTCCTGTGTGATTAGGCTCTTGCCTTTCTCTCAATCTCTCTACCACTCACCCTGTGTTCAACATGTTACAGTCAGTGGTTGTGGCATTCTGTGAATATGTGAAGACTCTCCTAACTTTGGAATTGTCCTTTTGCTGGGAATATTTCGCTGTCATCTCTTCAAATGGCACTTAGTCTCATTACAGAATTACAGCTCAGATCTCACCTATTCAGGGCAATCTTTCTACCTCTCATAAAGTGGGCAGTCCAGTTATTTCCTAGTCAACATCCATCCTGTTCACTTCATTCTTAGATATATTAAATACCCGTAACAATCTGAATTTCTTTATATGTGTATGATTAATTCATTATCTGTTTTTCATCTGTCATTCCATATAAGAATAAACTTTACAAAGGCAGGGACTTTGCCTTGTTTCCTGCTATGCTACTGGAGCCTAACATAACATCTAGCATATAGGAGGTAGCTGGTAAATACTTGTAGCAGGAATCAAAAGGCTAACTTAACTCATAGGAAAACCATTCCTATTTTACAGACATGGAAAGTGGTCCATAGATGTTAGCAGATTTGTCTAAGGTCACAGAGTTTGTACAAGGACTTTCCTACTGCACACCCATCCCCAGACCTGTAGAACTGTGGCTTGGGATTTTTCTTTTCTTTCCTGCATATCCAGTGCTGTAGATCGAATGCTGATGATTTATTTCTCTCTCCTTTAAAGCAAAAATGCAATTGGATATTTGCTTATTACTCAGCCTGAAAGGATGTCATCATCGTCCTATTCATATTTTAAAAACACATTTCTTTAAGAGTAACTCCTTGAAGGCATGAAAATGAAATATATTTCCTTAGCATAATGTTTTTCTTCTGTGACTTCTGAGTTTAAAGTAGTGATTTCTCTCTGTGTGATTTGAACAAATATTCTTCATGTAGATAATCTGGGTAATCAAGCACATAGAAAAATTCATATACCTTTTCAATATATCTGAAAAATTTTCTAGTAGAAGTTACTCAGAAGTTATTCCACTAGAAATTTCTACCGAAGCATCAGTTTGGAACAGTATGTTTTTTAAACAGAGTGATGAGGCTATGGTACCTGGAACTGTTAGATTCCGGAAAACTAGAGACCACATATGAAGAAGCTGATGTGGAGGGGAAACCTAGTGCATATGGATATGGATATATATGTAAATAAAGGGGTGCCTGGAATTTCCTCTCCTGTTTGAAGTCCCTTTCTCTAAATTTTAAAGACTTGCTTCATTGAGCTTCTAAGAACGGTTTTTACAGGCTAGAAATAGGGAGTGAAAGGACAAATTGTTTTGAGATAAAGAGGATAGAGTGATGTGTACAGGAATGCTCTGTGTCAGTCAATGACGCTTTCTGCTGCCTCAGTAGCACTCAGAGAAATACAACGCAGATGTTCAGTTCTCTATTATAATACCAGGTCATTTAGATAATTGAAAGGAATTCCGGTTAACAACAGATTTGAGGTTCAGGTTGTAATCATACAGAAGTAACACAAAAGATTCATGGAAACAGTAGTGCAGTCTTACACGTTGAGTATAAAATGCCAGCTCTAACTGTAGAGTAATTTTAAAACTGGGATTATGTAGTAAGTTTAAAACTATGTGTCGCAAAATCTTTTTTATTTTGTTGCTTTTCTAAGGAAAAAAGTTCAGGCCTTAATTTTTGGGCAATGGGACAGGGTGATGTTTTTGAGCTTGTGGTGACTGGCTTAGACTAGAGGTTTATGGAAATCAATCTAACATCCCTGACATATTTTGTTTGATCTACACATAAGACAGTATAACATGTTTATAAGTCATTTCTTCTAAGTAAAGTCAATATGCCATAAAAAGTATCCTGTATTTGTGTACTCTGCCTATTTATACCACTCTCAAGTAAATTCCCTGAGGAGAAAGAGCTCTAGAAAATATCACTGAATTTCCTTATATGAAAAAAAATTATAAAATGTACATTTCTTCACTTAAATGTATACTCACAAGTTTATGACTAATAGGTTTAACTTTTCTATAGAAAAAAATTATTATATTTTATGATATGAATTCGAGCTGGAAGAATGAATTTTAATATATAGTCATCTAAGAGATACCATTCTTTAATAGCATTGCATATTAAATTTTACAAAATGTTCTTAAGTGAAAAAACAATGTCCAGTGGCTGACAAATGCTGAAATCATTCCAAATAATTGTGCAGCCTAGGTAACTTAAATTGTACTGAAGAATTATCATCATTCACAATCTACTTAAAAGCACAGCTTTCTTACCATAATTATGGGTCATAAAATAACTTTTTAAAATAAACATGTATAATTCAATGGGGGAAAAATGGTCCATGCTTTACTAAGCATTTTTGCCTTTTTTCCTTTTGCCATTGGACAGCTCAGACTATTTGTACAATAGCAAAAAAGACCACTTGGGGGCAATACAGCAATTGTTTTGCTCCATCTCACAGTTATGTAGGCTTCCTTGGTGAAAAAAGATTGCTGTTTCTTCTAAATTTGAAACCACATTTTAATATGTGGAAGGAAAAAGGCTGTATTTCATTTTAAACTTACAATGAATAAATCACGTAAGACAAATGCAAGTCAGATTTTCTCCTGAAGGGAGCAAAAGCCTGTCTTCCTTCAGCAGACAAATCAGTTTTACCTAGTTGGCACATTTGAGGATATTTTATATTTAGAATTTGTCACAGCCTTTGAGACAGATCTCAAGGAATAAAGGATATTGTTAATAAAAATCTCAAAAATGATATACATTTAATAAGTTTCAAAATGTACTGGTAAAAATTTACTTTTTTTCTATACCCAAAGTAAAAGTGTAAAAATCATTTAACTTCCCCACTGAGTACATATTCTGTAATAAACTTAAGCATTAAAGCAATTAATTTTTGGAGACAATTACTGCCATTATTTTCACTGTTATTACTTTGCACTCACATACCACTTTGTAAAGGAGTTATTTTTATTACTAATTATTCTTTTCAGCTATTTGATGAGTGGCATCTCTATTCTAATCCATTTCTCTCTCCCTGAATCTGCTGAACACTAGGTACTATGCCAGGCACTAAAGATTTGTTTCCTACGTAAATGAAGAATAAGCATAATCTCTTCTTTTAAGGATTTCAAAAATATTTAGGCAAGTAGATTTTTCCTCTTGGTTTTTGTTCTCTTGTTTGCTGACTTTATGTGATTTATTTTTTCCTTCCAATATATTTTCCTGTCATCAGAAGATATTTAACATTACCACAGTGATGAAAAACTTAGTTAAGCCTTGTTGTTAAAGTCTTAGGGATAAAGATTTATAAAATTAAATTCAATAACTCTCTAGGTGCCTGTACAGAAATGAAAACATTTAGGAAGATTGCAGGGAGTTTTGCCTTAATTCATGGTTCATTACCCAAAGATCCATCTTAACAATCCTTTCTGCATGGAGGGTAGTGAAGAAAGGGAATACAGCTGTTCTGTCTTTGAACATCTTTATGGCTTAGCTGGCTCATCTATTAAAGAAATAATAGGAAACTAAAAAATTAAGAGGGTGCTACTCTCTATAGATGCTTAAAGTGCTTTGAAAGATTGCTTACACTAGACCTCTTTTCCCAGGCTTGATTTTACTCTAAACATCTGTTTATTTTATAAACTTGTGATCAGCAAGGCATAACAGAAATCCGAGTGGCATTACTGTGCTGGCCAATGGCAGAAAGAGGAAGAGCCTGCAGAGATTGATTTTTAAGAGCTTCTGTGAAGTTCACAGGCCATACACTTCCAGGATCCAGTTCAGAGAAACAACACGTGCTCTTTTCAAGTCCTCAACCAGACCCCATCCTCATCCCAGCATATACCTTCCCTTGATGGCTCCAGGGAGACGCAGGCTCCCAACAGGACAGGTAAAGGGGAGGAGCTGAGAAGGGAAACACACATTCTATCCTCCAAAGTACTATTGAGGAACTTTTCGATCTTTCAAGCATCCTAAAGGAGGGAAGAAGGAATGAACTTACCTCACCTGATTTCACACTGAAATCCCTTAGTATTAGCTCACCTCCATTTTTCTGGGTACATAATTAACACTTGCCTACTGATTTTCTAGCATTAGCAAATTTATTCATTAGTGTTAGGTTTTACCTTTACACTGTCATTAGAACACATTATATATATAGTAGGTATATCTACACATATATGTGTGTGTGTATATATATCTACCTATATAAAGCATTATTTTAGTTAATTATATTTGCATATATCTATGCATTAATTACCCTAGTTCAGAAGAGAAAATATGCTTGAATTAACAACGATGGAATATGTAAATCCATACTACTATCTTCTATTGTAGAACCTGCTCCTAAATCTTATTTTCCTCAAATGGCAGTTATTGTTAATGAGGTACCTTTAATTAAAAATGAGGATGATAGACAACGATTCATTGATAAACATTTTTGAGCATCTGCCATGTGCCAGGCACTCTGTGAGGCTCTGGAGATATAGACACATTGCTTGCCTTTGTGAGGCTTAGAGTCATCTGCTTAAGTTATCATTTTGGCCAAATGAAGATGATCATCATTAAAGAATAGTTTTCTTTACATTTAGGATAATAATCCAAGTTCAGCCTTCAGAATTAATGAATGTACAAAATGACTTGACAAATCTTTTAATAGAACTAAGTTGAGAATGAAGGAATGAAATGAATGAGTGAATGAATTGCTTTTAAAAAAGACAGGAAGTTGGCACAAAGAGTATTAGTGCAAAATAATAAAATTATTCTACATTAATATACTTTAAAATCACATACAGTTACAAGGCAGTCATTCTTTTACTAGAGCAAATGTATATTTGAAATAATACCTAACATCAATGTGCGCTGATTATTTTGCAGTTATTACAAAAGTTTTTAAAGTCAGCTAGCTTTGGTCACAAGTTTATTCAATTACATGCTGGTTATTTACAATTTCTATTTATATAAAAATCATACTTTAAAATGAACATCCTGATGCAATTTTAAAATTTAATTCAAGCAAAAGTAGGCTAAGTAATACATCAACTCTTTTTACAAACTCTCAGGAGAAGACTTTTATTCACATTCTTTCTACAACTGACATAAATCTCCCGGGCCTAGCGAAGGGCCAGATGCTCAGTCAAAAAGCCTTTTACAAGGTCTGCTTCATAGCCTGCAGTTTTAGACATAAAATGAAGATCAGGAGAAGAACACTTCCTAAGGTTGAAAAACCATACTGTCACTTTATGCCTTCTTCCAAAGACATTACTCATTTTTACCTTGGGAATATATGAGCAATCTCACCCAACATTATCAAAGGCACTTCATAAATATTGACGACAAATGAGGCTAACTTCATCCCTGCAACTGTGTCATGTTTCCAAAATGAATAAGGAATATATGCATCTTTTAAAAAGGAATCTTGTACATAACAACATTCCTCTCTTCGCCACAGTTCTCCTCTGCCCTCTGTGCACATTTGTTGATTGTATTGATGTGAGAGGGAACTGCAGGCACGGGAGATGGAAGAATGGTCCCCTGAAGGCCATTGCAGTGGTGGTAGAGAGCTGGTGATTTAGAACTCACAAATCTGACTTGAAAAAAAGGCTATGGTATCCCAGACTTCCCTATTTCTATCAAAGTGGCCCTTATCTAGAAATTCAGATTATGACATCTGAATACTGCATTTACTGGAAAACAAATGATCATTTATATAATATTTATCTATATCATGTATATATCATTGCAAAGTAGAGTGGCTGGCTTACAGCAGTTAGGGATAAAGTAGACTCAGGCAATTTCTTCATGCAGTTAAAATTTTTTAAATGACCTTTGATTCAACTGAATCGAAGAGACACTTATAGGGAGCTGATTATATGTAAGGAATCATCTTCATATAACTTTATATCTGATGTCAAATATGGAATAGCAACACATCTAACGTCTTCAAATATGGGATGGCTGATCAAACAAAGAATTTAATTTATGTCTTGACTGGACAAAATAAGGCTTTTGACAACCTTTTCTGCCAGAAGTCACAAATCTCTTCAGCAATACATTTTCATAAAAACAGTCAGTCAACTACGGTGAGAAGTATAAAGAATCTTCAGACATCATAAAACGTTACAGATATTACAGTTGCCTCTCTGTTGGGGAACTCATTTTGTGATTTACAACGGATGAAGGGATGACTTGTGACTTTTCGCTCTAAGAACCAAATTTAAATTTATGACATTTCTTGCAGTTAATCTATATGACCTGTTTTTTCAGACAGACATAGATTCATTTAACCAAAAGTTATAGTTAGAATATTTGTGAAAGGGGTTTACTCTTGAATTTATAGATACAAACTGAAGTGTTTTATAATTCATTTGAGAGCTTTTTGAGGGAAGACATTTTTAAACAAAATATTTCTTAAAATTGGATTTATTATACTCATCAAGTAAATGATATTGTCTTAACAGCAACAAATAGAGTTGTTTTAAAATCAGATCAAACGATAAAGGAAGCAAATATTACATTTGCAATTTTTTTCCTTTTCACATCTTCCTCTGCTTTTAGGTTTGAACATCCTTGGGAAACATCTAACACTTAAATTTTTAAATATTTTATTCTATAGAAGGTATTAAAAATAGTTTACAAAGCATCTATTTTCCATTATTCCTTAAATTTGCATTTCTTGATTTTTTTTACTCTCTACAAAGCTTTTTAACAGATAAAGTATCTCAGCAGAAGACCTAATTGGGAATAAATGAGCTCATAGTTATATCTGTTATTGCCTTCATACCTTCTTTAGCTGTCAGAATGTTCTATAAATGGCCACTGATAACTAGTTTAGTGGGCTTGCCTCATCACACAGTACATAAATCACTACTGATTTAACTAAGTTATTTGGGCTTTGAATTCAGGACTCAGTACAGACACACACACACACACACGCACACACACACAAAATTATGTTTTGTGGAATTTGAGAACAGTGTTTAATAACATGCTGGTATAGCGTGGGTAGTTTTTAAAGTGGGTTTTGGTTTTGTCCTTCACATTAGCAGTGTGAGATTTCTATGTATTTTTTCACATCTAAAAATACCAGGAGAAAGCAGTATTTCTGAGGATGGCTAAGTAATTTAACAGATGAGTTATAATCTATTTGTTTTAACTGAAATAACAAGTACATCAGTTGAAGGGTAAATGAATATCCTCTTGTTTTCTGAAACTTATCTGTATCATCAAGCGTAACTTTGGACTAGTAAGGAAACAATCGCTTTCTCTGCATTGACCCAGGAAGCTGCACTACCTCCCTCTGAGAGGAGATAACAGTATTGCCCAGAATAATCAGGCAAGATCTTGAAAAGATAAATCCCAAGGAGAGGATGAAAATGACAAGAACTGCATGCTTTCCTGTGCTACAACCACAGCTTCCATCTGTCTCACAGAAAAGACAAAAACATGAATAAGAAAGGAAAGAGTGAAGAAAGCATGAAAATCTGAAGAAAACCAGATCACAATGAGATTTCTTTTTTCATGATTTATTTTCAGGAAATACATAAATAAAAACTACCGTAAAAATTAGCCTGTTATTTGTACCAGGGTAGGAGGAGCGGCGCTTACATAAAAAGAGGAAAAATACTTTAAAAATTATTTAAAATATCTAAGAGCTTCAGTTTCCTGTTAAGATGATTCACTAGTCCAGGTGAAATGAGATCCAAGCAAGAATTTGATAACAAAGAACAAATAACAAATACTTCTTTGAAAGGGATTCTAGAGCTATTGTGAACTGATCTGACCAGTGGTAGCCATGGTCAGGGATAAGTGGAGTTGGGGGAGGGGTGTTGTTGGAGGGTACTTGAGGCAACAGGCTGAAGGATAATGTTTTCGTTTTCCTCCTAACTCTCCCCTGTCTTCCCCTAGGACAATCATTGGTTGCTCCTTCCTTGTTAAGGATGCTAAGCCCAGGCCCGGGATTCAGACTGCTGAATTTCTTGGGAGAGAGGATGAAAAAAATGTGAGAGTTACTGGTCACATGTGGCATTCACTCCTCCACCTACTGTCTGTCCACCCCCAGGCTTGATGATGTATAATGGAGGAAGGTGTGCTTCCTCCCAGTGCTTTTATGCCTGAGAGAGTCTAGGGGGTGAAATTCTGACCAGGGAAGTTACCTGGCTACAAAGGGAAGCGACCAAAAGTGGTTTCTTCATGTTTGGAACACATTCTCTCCCTTCTCCTTGGATTCACCTGAAAAAGGACTGACCTTCCCCAAACACTGTACTGGTTGGAATAAATAATGTCTGCAAGAGGACTTAAGCTTAAATGACAATATAGGGAATGCACAAAAAAATACACCTACTTCAAAAGAAAGGCAACAAACTGAACAACATATATTATGCTGCCAAAACTGATAGATGAGGAATTTGAAATAAGCATGAGCAATATACTGAAAGAAATAATAGAAGATAGTAGCAAAATAAAATGTGAAAAAGAAATAATTAAAAAGAACAAAGAGGAATACGGTAAAAATATTAGAAGTAAATAAAAATATACTAGTTTTTAAGTGAAGGGGAATGAGCATTTAAGTTATACATGCAGCATTAAATAAATAAATGAAATACAAGAAACAACAGATGAGATAGCAGTAAAGCTACAGTGTAAGAAGGATTTTGATATAATTTGGATATTTGCCCCCTCCAAATCTCAAGTTGAAATATGATCCCCAATGTTGGAAGTGGGGCCTGCTGAGAGCTGTTTGGGTTGTGGGGACAGATCACTCATGAAGGGCTTGGTGCCTTCCTGGTGGTGACTTCTCCCTCTATTAGTTCTCAGGAGAGCTTTGTTTAAGAGCCTGGCATCTCTCTTGCTCCCTCTCTCAACATGTGCCATGATTTCTCCCACTTTGCCTTCCACCGTAAGTGGAAGCTTCTTGAGGCCTCATCAGAAACCAAGCAGATGCTGGTTCCATGCTTGTACAGCCTTCAGAACCATGAACTAAATAAACATTTTTCTTTATAAATTTCCCAGCCTCAGGTGTTCCTTTATAGCAATGCAAAACAGACTGACACAGATTGTATAATTCAAAAGATAAGATTAAAGAACTGTCTTAGAAAACAGAAATGCTTCCAGAAAGCAGGTAAGAAAAGCCAAATAATATAAATAGAAATGGAAGGATCAAATCTGGTCAACAGAAGAAGAATAAAAACAGTGAGCAAAAATATTTCAAGAAATTATGAAAACAGATTTTTAGAATTAAAGATTAAAGACATTAGACTCAAATTGAAAACACTCGAATAGTAAAAGAAACAAGTCCAAGAGGACACTGTAAACAGTGTGGGGAAGTGAGGATGGTAAGTGTCTTGATAAAGTTTTTTGTGTATTTGAGGGAAAAAAGACCAAAAAAAGAACAAGTGATTATTTCAACCAAAACTAAAAATCTACATTGTGATAATGGGATTTGGGGAAGTGGTACAGAGACCAAAAGAGTCTTGAGAAGGCAAGGTTGGGAAGCAGATAGAAATATTGAAAAGTCTAAGAAATGAATAGGAAAACATAAACATGAGTGCATGTTTTAAATTAACAGTGACCACTGTATGTTATATATGTAAAGAATGCACAACTTTTAAACTTACAGAAGAATATTTAAGCTTTTCAGTGAAAAAGCAAACAAAGTTTAAGAGGAAAAAATGAAAGCATACTAAATAAAAAAAAATAAGATGCCAGAAATAAATTCTAACAATTTGCTCATGCCTTATTCTTGAGCTGGAAGATTTTCCAAAATTCAAAATTCAATTTATAAAGGTAAATTCTGAAAAAAATCAAGTTCAATCATGTTTTAATCTGTTGAAACTATGAGAGACCCTGTGCATTCTTTCAGTTTCTTTACATTTCCTCTTTTTGGTATGTGGAACAATAAAATACTGTAAAATCAAAATCTCTTTAAAATTTATCAAACATATTGTCATCACTAGATCTCATTTTCAGCCCAGTTGACCTGCGCTACCTTTTATAACTTACTAAACTTTTGGGGATTATTATTAAGTTCTTCCCTGAAATCTTCCCTATTATCCTTTATGTCATAGCTTGCTATATTAGGCACACTTGAAAGCTTTATTTTTCACTCAACAAATATTCCATATTGACTGGTGTAATGAACTAGCATTATGCTTCCTAAGGGTGAAGCAAAAAGCACAAAGGCAAAATTGTATTTCCATTTGTTGCTTTGACCATATTTTTCTTGAATAAGTGAAAAACTGAGAAAAACAGAGTATAGCTGTGAACTAGCTCTGTAATAAGTAGATCAAAGAATTGAACCATCACGATGAATTGAGAAAAAAGAATGTAGCCTTTGTGATCCCTAGTGAATTAAGCTGCTTCCAATTCATTTTTAAACCTGCACCCATTAAATGAAAATCTTTTCTTGTAGCAATAAAAAAGATGTGATCTTTGTTCGATAGGATTTGATAACCATAAAGGTGGGAAGATGGCAGCCCAACTCACTTTACTTTACCTCAGTGTACTTGCGTGAAATGATAGCTTCAACTGAGAGCTTACCTTGACAGTGAAGCGTTTTTTCTTTGGTGGATTCCAAACTGTGCCAGTTGAATGAATGAATGCACGCAAAGGGGTTAAGGATGTCACCAACACATACGCTTTAAGAATCACAGATAGATCTTCGGCTCGAAAGATTGTTTCATGTGGAGCAAGGACTGTCGTTTCATTCCTAAAAAAATAAAACAACGTAGTTAGCACTCCATAATAGGGTTGAGTATGTAATTTGCAAATTACCTTCAAGCTTTGTAAACTGCTTCTAGCCTTTGCAGGATGCCCACCTTCAGTGTGTGGATTTCCTTGAACAATTTCAATTGCTTATTAGCATCACCACCAGGTGGTGGAGAGGTACAGCTAGAATGAGTCAAATTGGTAATAGTTCCCCACTCCGCCAGATTTAATCAAAGTATTTTTAAAAAGTAAAAAAGGTGGCTAGGCACAGTGGTTTATGCCTATAACCCCAGCACTGTGGGAAGCCGAGACGGGTGGATCAGGAGTTCGAGACCAGCCTGGCCAACATAGTGAAACCCCATCTCTACTAAAAATACAAAAATTAGCCAGGCATGGTGGCGGGTGCCTGTAGTCCCAGCTACTTGAGAGGCTGAGGCAGGAGAATCACTTGAACCTGGGAGGCGGAGGTTGCAGTGAGCCGAGATCGCATCACTGCACTTCAGCTTGGGCAACAGAGTGAGACTTTGTCTCACAATAAGTAAATAAGTAAGTAAGTAAATAAGTAAATAAATAAAATAAAAAGGTGGAAAGATAGTATGTAGAATAAAGTTGAATTTAAAAAATAAATATATAAATTAGTCACAGTACCCATGACCTCAGATGCACGGTACCATTGCAACAAAAGTGATATAAATTACAGTTTGAATGAAACTTTCTAAAACCTTCTACCTCTGCCTACCTTTGCTCTATTTTTTCTTCTCTAGAAAAATGTGTTGTTTTTACACAGTGAACAGGTCACCAAGAATATGTGAAAATACTTTGCCCACTAGTTCAATCTTACCTAATGTCCCTACTCCCAGATAATGAAGAGTTAACTTAAGGAATTAAATATTAAAACAAACAAACAAACAAAAAAAAACACTTCAGGCTACAAAGGAAACCTAACACCAGTTTAATATTTTGTAATGAAACAAATATGCTTTCATCATAAATGATACCAAAATATATAATTATTTGCTTTTCTACATCATATTTCTAAATGTTAAATATCTAAGTTTGATCAATGAAAGGACTCTGCTATTTATTTATATATATATACATATATATATATTTTTTTTTTTGGAGACAAGGTCTTGCTGTCACTCAGGCTGGAGTGAAGTGGTGCGATCACAGCTCACTGTTAACCTCCACTTCAAGGGCTCAATTGGTTCTCCTGCCTCAGCCTCCTGAGTAGCTGAGACTACAGACATGCACCACCGCGCTTGGCTAATTTTTTTTCTATTCTTTGTATAGATGGATTCTCGCTATGTTGCTCAGGCTGGTCTTAAACTCCTGGGCTTAAGTAATCCTCCTGCCTTGACCTCCCAAAGCACTGGGATTCCAGGCATGAGCCACTGCACCTGACCTAGTTTTAACTTTAAAATTCTAGGTTGGCACAAGATGCATACGATTCTTCAATAAATACTATTAACTGTTTAAATACTACTTAATAATTATAAAATTAGATGAGGCAAACTTATTTGTGTCTTGGATAAGATAATTAAAACCTCTTAATTTTTCACTATAATTTATCTACTTTATAAAATCCTTTCCCTGGAGGAAACTTGGATAACGTGATATACAGCAGATACTTTCTTAGATGCTAAGAGCCATTAAAAAAAAAATAGCAGAAAAAATGCATTCAGCCATATTCATAGTCTAAGGCAAAGTCATTTGAGTATAAAATGGAAGCTAAAAATCTTACAGTTTTGCATTGTCAAGGTTTTAAATTCAATTTCCTTTAATGTAACTTACTAGATAAGAGTCCAATTTACCCAAATGTTTATTCTCTGGCAGGACAGGTTTGAATTAATCTAGGAGAAAGTCAATGATGGCATTCTTTATTTAAAAAGGAGAGCTGAAAATTTATGAAAGAGAAACTAATAATTCACACTTGTGAACTCCCCATATCTGTTCTGTGTTTTTCTCTTGTTAGCTGTCTCCTAAAATGCATGCTGGTTATAACAATTCAAACTGATTAGCTTACAGCTGTTCATGTCTCCAGTCCTCTGGTTTCCACATACGTGGCTTCACTGTTTTTAAAAGGTGACTCGAAGTACTCAGCTTTAATTGTATTCCCTGATCCAGACACACAGAGGGACTCACTGGAAGTTGCAATTCTGAAAAGATTCAAGAGAGCAGAAGACAGTCATTTTATTGTTTCTTTTTGGAACTGCTTTGAAAATAGAGTATGCTGTGTCACACTGCAGGGTACATGAGAAATATGCAACCATTTTTCTCCCCATTCTGAATCAAACTTGGCTCCACTAAGTATGAATGCGTATTCAGAGAGGCCTTTGTTTGCCATATGTTCTTTTACTACAGAGGAGGAAAACAATTGTAATAATTAATTTCATTTTCTTGCTCAGAAGGGGAGGTAGATATAATGTCTCTAACTGTCCAACATCAAGCTGATCTATCCTACAAAGTTAAGGGATGCATTCTCAACGAGGGGTTGGTGGCTGGAAGAGCAGACTTTTGTTTGTGATGAGAATATTACATAGAAAACTTGAGCTGATTCCGACAATACAATGCTGATAAACTAAAGTTTGTTATGCTTCGTGACCTTGGGAATCTCAACAACAGGGCTTTATTGTCTAATAAAATATTAATTATTGCATTTTAAGGTATATAAAAATAAAGAACAATAATAATGGTTTACTTAAGAACACACATATTGACATGCTTAAAAATAAAGGTATTGCATATACATGATTACAAAAATCAAATATTACAGAAAGCAACCAAATGAGCAGAAAAAGCATCCTCCAATCCACTTCTATCTAGAACCTCTTCCCACCAAAAACCAATGCTTACATATTAACTTTTAAAATCTGAATAAGCACATTGGGTCAGATGCATATATTTCTTCAATACAAAAGTTGATGTACAATACATCAACAAAATATCAAATACAAAATATCAATGTATCTACATGAACCTATATATGTAGGTACTTCTGTTTGTTTTTTTAATTATCCCAAAGAGGTGTTATAATAATATATGTCTGATTTATTTATACCTACTAACCCATCCTGGCATCCTTTCCATATCAGCATATTCAGAGTTATTTCACACATACCTCTTAATAGCTTAGGGTGCTTCACTAAATAAATATACGTTTGATTTAGCCATTCTCTATTATTGTGTATTTAGATTATTTTTGCAATGTTTTTCTTTTGCTATTTCAAAAGCACTGCAATGAATACTCTTATACATCTATTTTGGTGTACTTTTACAAATTTGTCTACTGGCAGATTCGTATTGGTATGTGCAATTGCCAGGTCAATGGCAAAGGCACTGCAAATTTGTTAGACATGGCCAGATTGCCTCCCAAAATGGTTGCTCCAATTTCCACACTCTCCAACAGTATTTGGAAGTTGTTTTCCTAATCCCAGGTCACAGTGCTTTATTTTTTAATTATATAATTTATCTAGCTCTCAAAATGGAACAAATTACTTTAAATTATTTTTCCCCTTTGTGCACATTTCATCAATACTAACATAGTCTAATTTAAAACACTTCACACTCTTAAGTAAAAGTCAGCAGAAGTCAAGCCGTTCAATGTATTCCCATATCTCATTATTTAGCACAGTGTGATCTTGCTCCAAAAGGATAACTTATTTGTAAGTTTTCCCTTTTAATGAAGTTCTAATACATCATAATAAAGGAAATACTCAAATGGCTTAGGTTTTGGAGATTATAAATGAACAGCCATTAAGTTAATTTCTTGAGAATCACAACTTTTAAAAAGTTGAAATGTTTATGTAAGCCTTTAAATTTGCAGTAAGAAAATACATGTTCTTAATTAAAATTTTACTAAATAGAGTTATGTTTTCAGAGTATATTACTAGGACAAGTTTTGTGTCTCCAAAGAGCTGATTTGGAGGCTTCTTTTGTAAAGTATGAGAAAAGTATAATTTACTCTGATTTCCCTTTTACTTTGCTGCCAAAAAGCACAGAATTGATTTCAAACCCAAGCACAGTTGACATTAAAGAAGCTAGACATATTAAGTTTTTTGCCAAGATAGTATCTCAATGGTTTTGAGGAAGTTGTCAAAAAACATGTCAAAAGAATAAACAATTTTATGTCACTTTTTTCTGGTTTAGCTCAAGTGGAGCCATACATGACACTGAAGGAGTCCAATACAGGAATTGCCAAGACTATGTCATATTTCCACATGAATCTCTGAAACTCTGATCGGATAATGGAAATGAATACTGAGCAAAATAACTTTACCTTTATTTTTATATTTACACATATATCAATACATTCTAGGCTTCCTATTATATTATTCCAGGCTTGGATGTTACTTTTTATTATTCTAATAGAAAAAAATACTCTGTAATTAGCTGTCCCCTCTAAAATTATTCTCATTTAACTTGATTATAGCCACAACTCAGATATAAACTTCATTCATATTTTTGAAAGCTGCAAATGCATTTTATGGAATTTTGTAAATAATCATGTAAACATTTCGATGTCTTAGGCTATCATTTAACAGATAAAGATATGCCTGGAGCAGTATGTCTTCTATCTTTCATCTGGCATAGCCTTCAAGGGCTCTCTCAACAGTCCAGTCTAATCCATTTATTACTCCATTCCCCTTCTCCATGGCCCAACCAACACACTCAAAGAGCCTAGAAATCTCCTACAAACAATGCTCAAAAGACTTTCTGCTTTTGGAAAGGATTTGGGTGATGAGCCTGTATGACACAGTCTTCTAAATAGCTTAGTTCATTAACATACACTTGTTAAAAATGTTAAAGTAACTTAATATGGAATACCCTAGCATAACTCTTTAGGGCTTTCTTGCCCCATAATATGCAGACTGAATGGAAAATAGATTAAAATGTGAAATATCATATGGTGAATAGTGTTGTACTTTTATTTATTGGCTACTCTTAGCTTATTTTAGAGAGCCCTGAAGCCTGTAACTGTATGATCAGCAAAGTTTACCCAGAACGAAAGTGAACAATTTGTTAGGGATGCATGACACCTGCTTTTCAATACCTTTTAATATCTGGTTGGGGAAAAAGTATTATGAAAATGATGATTAAACCAGAAACAGGAGACCTGGGCTTTCATTTTGGTTCTTGCCAACCAACAAGTAATAGACTTGTGACATTGTTAGGAAGCCTTCTAAAATCCGGCACATAAATCCCATGAGTCTTCTGAACTTCCCACATCACTGAACACTATAGTGACTAAAATAAGCAAGTGCTCAGGAAATATTTGAAATGCTTGTTCTAACAATGAACTTGTTTTGGGGGGTTAAGTCAATCTATGGCTTAACAAAATCATATTCCAATGAATTAAAAACAGTGTATTTGATTATTTCTTTCCCTTCTATGTGGCATATGAGTATATATACCACAGTCAAATATTAAACACTGAAAAAACACTTATGCTGACAAAGATTAGCTACCAAATTTATATTGCATTTGATTTAATGTTTTGCCTTACAGCTAATAATTAATAGGGAAGTAATAATAAAAGTATAATTATATTTCACAGATATTTGAATATTGTCTTGCATTTTCATATTAGAAAACTAGCTTTAGCTAGCATTTTCTTATTTCAAAATTTTCAATAAAGATAAAGGCCTTACTTAATAATTAGCAATAGTTTTGAGATTAGAAGTGTAAATAAGTACCATTTATGAGTGCATTAATCATTCCTCCTGCCTGAGGGCATTGATAAGTCTTAGAACTTAGCCTACAGGTATAAAGGCTCTGCAAATATAACCTCAGAACTTTCACATATAGTAAATAGAAACTGATACATGCACAAACTGAAGTGATAGCCAGGAAATCACTCTGTCAGTCAGGGCCCCAGAAGACAGCAGAGTCAAAGGAGTAACTGAAGAGACTATTAACCACGAGACAATGAAAGAAGGACTGCTAACAAACACATGGGTATAGTTCAGGAAAATCAAAAAGGGGTAGAGGAGCTCCCCAGGGCCAACAAAATGGGAAGCTTTTACCACTCTTAGCCCAGGAAAAAGAAGTTTCCAGAACCAGGCAAAAGCATTGTTATATCAAAGCCCATTAAGAAAGACTGTGGCTACAGGTAGAAGAACACAGCCACTTTCAAGCCAGGGTCCAGAGGGGAAGGAGCCAGGCAACAAATACTCCCAAATTATTTCCTCCTGTCCTCAATCTCTTGCTAGATGCCAGGGGACAAGGATGCCCTGTGGATGCAGTCTGTGGAGGACAGCTCCCTGGAGAAGGGTGTAGAGTGAATCTGAGGGGCAAATAGAGAATATTCAGCAGAAACTCTCTACACAGTACTTGGTAAATACAAGTTTTGGCCTTAGTCTTCTCAGTAGCCACATGTCCTGGAGAAACAAACAACTGTGTGCGTGTGTATGTGTGTGTGTGTCTGTCTGTGTGTGTGTAAAAGAAAAAAGGAGCAATATTAGCTTTGATTTCAAATAAGAGCATACAGATATGGCAGCAAGGGATAGCATAGGTTGAGCCACATAAAATTGCCTTTAGTTAGGTAAAAAAAAAAATTGTTGAATGTTGATCAAATATCAGCAATTTCATAATATTCAACCTAATTTTTTTTTCCTTCATCATGATGCCTACAGTGGGGAAGAAGAGTGACTAAACAAACTACTGTGAAAAACAGTTACAGTGGCTAGAATGTCAGTGGGTAGAAATGGCAAAAGGGGGACCTTGAAATCATTCAGTGAGTGTTTAGCTTATGCTTTGAAAACAAGAGAAGTCTAGTCTAAGTTGTGCCAGTTGCTAGAAGAGAACAAAAATCTTCAGCTCTGAATCTGTTTTCTCTTTGTATGATGCTGAAAAAGTCTAGCAGCAAGTAGACTAAAAGAATAAGTAGATGGTGTCTAAGTTCCTTTGCAATCTTCAATCTCTGTGATTCTAGATAAAAGGTTATGATTTAAATATGTGCTATAAGTGGCCTAATGGAGAATATGAGTGGCCAGGGTCTCAGCACCAGAGCTGAGATGCAGTCCCTCTGTGAATGTGTCATGTTCTGGTAATTGTGAGTGCTCCATAGGGTCAACCAGCTCCAGTTTCATTTGAGTGAGACACACTAAGTCTTGTGGGAAGAAGCTGTAGCTGAAGAAGCTCCTATCCCCTAACTAGTATTTGAGGAGCATCAACCACCCTTTCACCTCTTATGCAGTGTATAAAATGGTGAGAAAACATATCCCCAGGTAGAGTCGAGGTTACAAGCTTGATCACTCATTGGAAGTTAGAAGGTAAGGGTTATTTTGAGTGCATCTAAGGGTATTCTCAGTTCACTAGACTATAAGCTCCATGATGGCAGAGATTCTAATTTTTTTTCTCCACTGAATGACTAGTGCCAAACACACCAAGCACATCCTGGCAGTTAATTTAGGATCTCAGATACATCTATACTTAATACGTGAACTCTAATTTCTTCTTACCCAAGTAACCAGATGTATTTGCAGAAATGAAAAGAGTAAACAAGCCAACTGCTGAGCCACTTCACTGGATTTGTACAATGCAAACTTATTGTTCAGACCTAGGAAATGTGTATAACGTGGGTGGGGATTGGTTTTCCCTCGCTACCACAATGTAGTGTTAGATTGGCACAATACTATATACACAAGAGTATATTGTAACAAGAGTAGGTTGTAACAATGGCACCAAGAATGCCCCAGGAAGGGACCCACAGCTCAGAGATTAACTACCTAAGACCAAGAGGCCTAATAATGGCAAAGCCCCCTGGAACCCACAGTGAGCACGGGAAAGCATAGGAGAGAATGTCACCAGCATACAGCCAAAAGGAAGGCTGCTCCTTACAGGGACACTGAGAAAGTGAAGGATTTGGGGGCCTAGGGTTCATTTGTTTTACCAAATTGCCTGAAATTGGGCCCAAGAAGACATGGGGGAAATCAATAAAGATGCACATTCTAATTTGTCCAGCACATTTTAAATAGTTGCTAAATAATATTTTTCTAAAAATATTTTACAAATAATATTATAAATAACATTTATTTTTAAAAATACTAATTCCTGTCTATTAATAGATGCTTATATAGGTGCAATCGTGTGTTAATTTCTTTACTTTTCTAAATTCAGTCTCTTTATCTGGAAAATTAGAATAATAAGAATAGTAATAATAATAACTTACCTCATGTGGATGCTGACAGAATTAAATATGAAGTTCCCTTAAAGTGCTCTGCACAGCATTTGACTTATATGCTCAAAAAGTGTTACACAGTTACTACTATTAAATCGTAGTTTAATATAGATTTTTTAATAATCTAGAAATCTTGTTTCTAACTTCCAAAATTTCAAAGAGTAGCTACAATGTTATTCCCTTTGAGTTTAACACTAAGAGGTTCCCACCACTACTCACTATCAGATAAAAGTGAATCCATTAAATCCTCTTACAGCATTCTTAAACATCTGGTATTTGACATTACTCTCTTAAAAACAAGACCAAAATAAAACACAGTATCTTTACTTATACATGGCCTGTAAAGACACACTGTGTTTTTAGTGATCCTCCTCAAATTTACCATTGCAATATCCCAGGAAAGCAATTAATTTCTTGTTCTGTTTCACTTCTTTAAAGGAATTCTGTATTAGGTTACTATGGATGGAGTAAACCTAGGACTGAGTCAGTTACTTCAGTATGTTTTTTTCAGTTACTGCAGTATTTAAGTCTGTTCCTCTGTATTTTGTTCAGAGACATACTTCTTTTAAAGCAACCAACACAAATTAAAACAGAAATAGCTTGTAGTCAACAGATTTATGACACCTAGACAAAACTCCGCAAACTATTTCAGACCTACACTTCAGCTTAAATAGTAAAATCTGCGGATCTGTATACTCTGAACAATTCTATGCTTTGCCTTTTTTTTTTTTTTTTTCTTTAGATAGAGTCTTGCTCTGTCACTCAGGCTGGAGTGCCAGCGGCAGGATCTCGGCTCACTAAAACCTCTGCCTTCTGGGTTCAAGTGATTCTTGGGTCTCAGCCTCTCGAGTAGCTGGGATTATGGCAACTGTCACCAGGCCTGCTTAATTTTTGTATTTTTAATAGAGATGGGGTTTCACCATGTTGGTCAGGCTGGTCTTGAACTCCTGACCTCGGGAGATCTGCCCTCCTTGGCCTCCCAAAGTGCTGGAATTATAGCCATGAACCACCGCACCTGGCCTAAACACATTGATTCTTTAATAATTTTTTACTTTCATTTTACGTAAATAGCACTGACCGGAGTATCTCTGAGAAAATGGATATACCAAACACATAAAGGTATTATTAATACAGAATTCTAGCCTTAACCTAGGCAACTCATAATTCATTTATCAACATCTGACATTATTGTATTACTACTTGTGTGACTTCTTTGATAACAATATTTTATTCTCTATGGTTTCAGAATATCTTTCATATGATGTTATCGTATCAGTGTACATCAAACCACAAATATGAATAGCATGGTATTTCTATACAGTACTCTTGGCAGAAAACCAGTAACTTTCACTTTGTTATAGGAAATGAAATGTAGTCTGTGTCCCAGTGGAAGTGGAGACACAAATTGACCCATAAAAATGATCAGATCAATGACACAGTAATGTGCTCTAAAGGGGTAGTCATTGTATAAAATTTCCACCAACTAACCAATCAATCAAATGCTTAGGGAGCACTCAGTAAACGCAAGCCATGAATGCTCTTCTTTCTAGTCTTTCTCAGTGGAAGTGTCAAAGTCATACAATTCTACAGAAACAATTTTCCCCATGGACTGCTCTATGTTTTGACCATGACCACATAAGAACCTTGAGTTCTGCTCATTCTTCTCGGTTATAAAAGCTGTGTCTAGACTACTACTTCAATTTTCTTGCCCTATGATTTTGCTGCAATGACCAAACAGCATGAAAGATTGTTTTATTACTTTGTGGCAGCTTAATTTTCCTTTGATGGTTTTCTGCATGAATTTTCCAGGGGAAATGACATTTTTTTAAAAAAGAAAAATGCTTGACTACTGCAGCAAGACCAAAGGTGGATAATTTAGTATAAATTAATGAGCATCATTAATAACAATTTAAAATACAACCTCCAAAAAATATTAATACATAGAGTGAAACAAATATGGTAATAGAATGGCAGCCTAAATCCACCCACTGTGAAAAGTAGTTTATCACTTTATTAATTGTAAATCTTTTTCTCAGGAATATTTTCTGGAGTAGCTATCAGATATTATTGAAATAATTTAAGTCAGAATAATAACTTACTAGAACGCTGTAACAGTGATTCCAAATTTTATATTATATATATATTCATATATATATATGAAAGTCAATTCCAATTTAAATGCAACACACAAACACTAGGGGTCATGGCTCCTATTTAAACGAAATCATGTGTTAATATATCTTTTATTTACTGGCAACTTCACAGGCAAATTTAACCTTCAATTTTTACCTGGTATTTTTAGTATAATAAAATGTACACAATATTCCTGTTAATTTACCTCTATTTCTATGTTATTTTAAAGTAAACATATTATATGTGAACCAAGAACATATTTAAAATATCAAGATTTTTGTAATATCTAACTGCCAAAGGGAGGTAAGAATATAGACCATGGAGAGATAAGAGCCAATGGCCACAATGAAATCTAACGAGGGTTAGAGCTCCAAATGCCAGAAATAGGTTAAGAACACGGAAATATGTCAGAAGAGATGTTCCGTTAGGATTACTAAACCATTTTGCCTTGAGGCTCTTTCCCTCAAGTTGCTCAGCGATATGATTAGAATCTGAGGGGTTCAGGTTTGGCTGAGTGACATATAACACAAGAGTTCACTCCTCATAGATGAGGACCCAAGGGCCTGAGTCAGAAGCCAGGCAGAACCTGAGAAGAGTTTCTGAAATGGTGTCCCAATTATCAGCCTTAGCTAGTTATCCCCATCATTAGCCATGTACATCGGACTATCTTATGTCTTGTATATGACTAAAGAATTATCCAATTAATTGAGCCAAGAGGGGAAGGACCTTCCTATCTGAAGTGCTATATAATGGCTGGTCTTTAAAGATGTTAATGAGATGACTAAACTTTCCTTTTTTTTTTTTTTTTTTT
>NW_012114744.1:6667399-6670208 GCF_000951035.1 Colobus angolensis palliatus | reverse complement strand
TGAACTCTTTGCCATATTTTGGCAGTGCAGACCCAACCAGTAAAAGCTGAATAAAAGCTTGACTTGTAAATAGTAGAGAGAATTCAAGATAGCTTTAAGTTAAAATGGGAAATTATCAGGTAACAGTTAAAAAAAAGTCAAAATACAGATACCCCTCTTTCTTCCCTCTCTAAGAAAGAAGGATACAGGCTAGTTTGGGAACCAAGTCTTTATTATGTTGTTTGAAGTAATGGGAAATAATAAACTGATTTATTAATCTATATCAGTTTGTTGGAGAGAGAAGAGTGGACAAAAAGACCAGTGAAGAGAGATATTGGGCGGGAGAGTGTTTTAGTGAGCTAGAGGGAGTTGCTTAGAAGGAGAAGAGGGTTATAAAAACTGAATTTGGCAAAAAATTTATTGTGTATTGAGGATGCTAATTCTCCCTTTGATGCCTTTTTCTTTGCACTCTCCCTTCCCCTACCAAAAAAAGAAAAACAAAACTATATTAAAAATTCCAATTCCTATTCACGACTTGGGGAATCAAATCTGTTGTTTATTGGATGAAGAGGGGATTGAGTGTTTTAATTGGTTTACTTATTTACTTGCTTAATACAACATAATGCTCAGCTTTCTCTCTAAGGGTTCATATCTACCTAGGTCCCCTGCCATGCCTGGCTCAAGCCCTTATGGCTGGGGTTAGGTTCCCTTGCCCAAGTTTGCTTCTGGGGCCAGCCAGTGAAGAGTGGTGGTCATTGGTAGCAAAGCAAAATCAGATTTAGAGTAAAAGTGCATGAAGTTTCTATTAGGAGAGAGGGTAAACTCAAGAGTGTTCATTCAATTTCATGGATCTGGAGTGAAAAGTGGTAAAAGTTCATGGCCACCATTATCCATCAAATGATTTTCAATTCAGGTTTTCAGCACTGGGCTTCAAAACCACTCACCTCGTTTCCAACTTGCAGTGACTGCCACTTTCTTGGAGAATGCTGCCCTTTCCTCAGCATTTTCTTCTATCCCCTGAATCTGTCTGTTCCAACCCAAATCACTTAAGAAATTTGTAGTATCTACTAGTCCCAGGAGTCTGAGTTGACATTTGGGCACATGTTTCTGACTAGATATTTTCAAAATCAACATAAGACTCAAACTTTTTTGTTTTCTTTCCAGTTTGTATTCTTTCCCTCATGAGCCATATTCTACACAATTGAGGGCTTTTTATCGATAAATGGCTTAAAATGTTATTTCAATGGCTTTGAAACAACAAAATACCCTATTAAAATCTGTCCGTTAGGTCAAGTTTCCCTTAATTAAAAACTGAGTACACCTGGCACACTTCTCATTTTGCTCTTGGCACAACAAATGTGTAGATTTACCAATAAATCACGTAATTGGAAAAATTTAGATATCATTTTGTGGGTGATAGCTTTGCTTTTTATAGCCTACTACAAATACAGTTGAAAGTTCTTTCCCTTAAATGACACAAAACTGTTCTAAAATTGGCTGTTGGGCTGACCTACAGGGACTGAGGGAAGGAATCTAGAAACAGAAACATTACAAAATACTGAACTGAAGAAGACAGATTAAGCATAACCTTCCTACTCAACCATGTCATCTTCCTCCCTTTCTTCTCAATTCTGTATTTAGATTCAAAGTAAACCTTCCTGCTTCTGCAATATTTGGATCACAAGGGCATAAATAGCTATGGCTTTATATGTGAAGGTTAAATACAGCTCTGTATCCAAACTCTGTTCAGCAGAAATATTTCAGGTTCAGCTGGGACACTGTTAAAACCCAGGGGTACTAAACACACCACGACAACCCCCAAAATAGGAAATGGTAGAAAATGCATCTATTTTTTGTTGCTGTTCTTTTAAACCCTATCAATGAGAGATGACAAGATGCTATTTGGTTATTATTTATCAGTGTAGTGCAGTTTTAGTGTGAAACTAATCCATGTTCAATGAGGAGTCCACTATGTCCGGCCTGGACTGGCAGAACTGTGAGTGAGACTTAATAGTAAGGAATCTCTCCTAAAGAAAAAAAAGGTAGATGGCAAGAGAAGAACAAGGATACCAGGATGATGAAAGAGAAAGGCACCTTTTTGTATGCTGTTCTTATATTCCATAGGCTCCACTTCCACTTCGGGTTTTAGGTCAAAAGCTAAAACAATACGAAAACTTTTTTTTCAAGTTATCTGTGACAGGTTGAGACTATAATATTACACTAGAAAAAACAATAAAATAAAGAAGGATTTTGCCTACTGAAGTGAAAAAATCCAATTTATTTTTGACTTATTCAGGCTTTGGAAAACCAAAGGGATGACAGGCCCTGGGCAGGACAGTGACTGGTACAGCAGGATGTGCACCAGCAGTTTCAGTTTCAGCAGCAGCAGGAGAAGAAGCAGGTACAGCATGAATCTCAGTGTCCCTGACCCTGGACATGGCACCTCAGCACAGACACAGGCAGCTGCAGCAGCAGGACCGATGCCACATGGAGCCCAGGGGCAGAATGCCTTTGGTGGGCACGAGCAGTGGTGTACATCAGCAGCAGATGGCCATGGGGGACTCCAGTAGAAGTGGAGTAAACGGTGAATAGTTGTAATAAGTATGAGAGGACTGTACTTATGAATACATAGGAAATGCTCTCTGAGACAAAGGGAGCATTTGGGGCCATCACAATGATGAGCAATGCTACTGAAATTTAATGGATAAAGGCCACAAATAGATTTGTGCCTTGTGCAAGATAGATCTGGTATTTCTTTGGAATGCACTGGTAAGATATAAAGTCTAACATTTGTTCAAATGGTTAGGCATTCATTCTCATACCAAAACAG
>NW_012114744.1:6661507-6666374 GCF_000951035.1 Colobus angolensis palliatus | reverse complement strand
TCTGATTTCAGAAGTTAAGCAGAGTCGGGCCTGGTTAGTACTTAGATGGAAGAAAAGCGAAGCACAGAGAAGGTACAACTTGCCCAAGGACACTGGGATATCAAGTGGTCAGGACAGGATTTACACATATGCAGCCTGGCTCCATCTGTACCTCCCGCTATCCTCCAGCACCTGTGCAATCAGGTCAAAGCAATTACTCATTCTGAAAACTATTTTCAACAACCATTAATTCCACAGAAATCATATATTTCCCATAAAATATAATTTGGCTCTACTTGCATTCATTAATTAACATTCCCAGATTGCTGCTATACAAACCAGTTTGGCAGCACAATCAGTGAATTCTAAAGACATCATAAACCCTCCGAAGAAGACCAGAAGGACAGTTTCAAAAAGCTAGGACAACTAATTCTTGGCCCTTCCAAGTGCCCCATGCAGGAGGGGGCCACTATTATTCTGGAGGCCCAGACCTAATGCTGGTGGCTACACCCACATCTGACTCATCACGAATCCCAGTCTTAAGACTGCACTGTGAGGTCTGCATTGGTAAATTTTCTCTGCTGCCTAGAAAGGCTGTAGATGGTTTGAGGAGCTGAGTCTGGAGTAGGCACATGAGAAAAGAGGTAACAGAAAAGGGGTCAGGAGGACCCTCAAGGAGGAGAGTGCCAGTGAGAGCTGAGGACTGGAGCTTCTGACTCTCCCAGGGCTGGTCATTCCCATCTGCTGCTGAATGCCCTATACAAACACTAAGACAAAGCAAGACAAAGACAGACAATCTTCTGCCTTCAGCATATTCACTTAACTTCTGCTTATGCATAAATATTATTATAAATAAGAAATTTAAGGGATCATTTTAGTTGATGAAAGAATAATAAATAATAATAGAATAGGTAAATTCAGCTTCTCATTAGGCCTAGCTGTAACAGTTTTCTTTAAATAGCTCCTTTCTTATTTTCTTATTTATAAGACAGACTTAAAATACAGTATAGTGGTTCAAGTTTATCATAAAGTTATAGCATAATACTTTAGATATGGATATGCTGCTTTATAGCTGTGTAGCCCAGAGGTTCTTGGAGGCTTCATTTACTCATCTAAAAAAGGCATGAACATATCTGTCTTATAGATGGTTATCCTATAGATGGTTTAAAGAAGGAAGTGTATAAAGTGCCTGACATAGTGTCTGACATATAAGTTAAAATTTTAATGTCATTTCCTACTATTGTTTTAGACTAATCTATCTATAAAATAATCCTGCAGCATAACATCATAAAGCTCACCATAATTAACTAGAAAACAAACCAAAAACAAGTACTAATTATGTTACCTCATTATACTCAACCCCTAAGTTGTACTTACTTGCCTATTTCTTTCTAACTCAGAATACCTCAAAAAAGCACATTCTATATTATTGTGACAGCTTTATGTTGAGGTAGAAAACAGAAAACCTAATTCAATTGCTTTCCACAAATCAATCCATGGATATCCAGAGTAATATAGACATAATCTCTTATATATTACTTTCATAGATTCATAATATTCTTTTATAAAGCATTTTCATAACTCTATAAGAAAAGAATGGTCAGTTTAATTATTTCCCCTTTACAAGTCTAGAAAAGCGGCTCAAATGGGCTAAGGACTTTTCCCAAAGTAACATGACTATGGTTAGCAGCTAGGTGGAACTAGAATTCGGTGGCTGCAGGCCTGGGCCATAGGATTCCTGATTTCTGCCATCACTGTAAATTCCTTCCTTCAGGGTTAAAATTCGTATCAGAATATACATACATACATACATACATTCTCATAGATGCTCAGAAATAGGTGAGGCAAAATGGGCCATGAAAAGGCCCTCTCAGCTAATGCTGAGATTAACTGCTATAGAGGGTTGAAAGAAGGAAGTGTTTAAAATGCCTGACACAGTGTTTGACATACAATAAGTTCAACAAATTAATGTTCTCTCTTGTTATTATTTTAGGGTAACTTATCTATAAAATAATCCTGCAGCATAAATTATAAAGCCCACCATAACTATCTATAAAACAAGCCAAAAGCGAGTACTAATTATGATTGTTGACTGTACTCAATCTCTAAGTTGCACTTACTTGCCTATTTTTCTAAATCAGAGTACCTCCTTTTGGACAAAAGTTGGCCTTCTCAAATGCAACACATTTGCTCGTGAAATGACTATCAACACTGGTATTGCACAGCTGCTCTAACCCTATGATGTTAATGAAAGTGACGCAGAAGAAAGGAGAAAGTTCCGTATTTCACCATTAGATGGTGCTAGGAGAAGTTGAAAGAAAATGGTCTTAAAAGTTATTGATGCAATGAATCACAGGATTTGAATGGGGTTTTCTATATAACAGAGTTCATGCTTCTCTCCCAGAAAGGAGCACACCCAACCCATCAAAGAGTAAAACATCTTCCAAAGCTACCCCATTTATTCAGTTAATTATACTTCTGTCAAGACATGCTCCTTTCTAACCACAACTTCAATGCACATGGAAGACTCTAAGATTCTATTAAGGAAAATGAAAGTATTGTACTTTGTTTACAGTCTGCTGCAACTCTCATTTTGAGTCTTTATTAACATATTTTTCAACAGGATGTGTCAGATTGGAAGAGGCTAAATGCCTGTGACAATGCATTGATCCTAATAATATGAATTATTATGGTTAAAATGAAAAGTAAGTTCAAGAGACTAGTCATAACGAGTATTGCCTTTCCATGAATAACATGTTATATACCATACAATTTATGGAGTTCTGTGCATTTCAGCTAATGCATCACTTTAGTGGGCTTTTATTTTCTAATATTGATGATATGTTGCAAATCAAAAATCAGTGCATGGCCCTGGACTTCTGTGAAAATAAATGAAAACAGCCTTGAGCACTGCAAACTTACTAATACTGTTCTTCTTTTATAACACTTGTAAGTTTTTTGTTGTTCAGTATCTGTCTCTACCACCAGAAGGAGACTGGAAGAGTGATCGTCTTGAAGTTCAATACAGTATATCCCCCAACACTAAACTCTCTCTCTCCCTCTCAATCTCTTTCTTTCTGGGTATATGTATGTGTGTGTAAAATGAATAGGTTTTTTAAATGCATAAATAAATAATAAAAATTATAGTAAAGTATAGTTCTCTTTCACTTATTGGGTTTATTCACAAAGCAGGTATGTAAATTTTAGGGTGAATTTTCACCACCTCAGCAGCTAACTCCTGGAACTTGACTGTGCTCTGGATCCTTAACCCGGTCCTTGTAATCCCCAGGTAGAGCCCCTGATGGCTTCAAAATAAAACGTTTGACCACTTCTGCAAAAATTTTCTCATCTATTTTGAAGCAAGCAATATGTTTTAGAAATCTGATCCAGGTTTCAGATTAACTGCTAATATTTCTGTTGCAAACACAGTGGCTCAGGAAGAATTTATATGGGGCAAATATCATATCACAATCACTGGGCGATGTATTAGTTGAGGAAGATCCAAACAACTGTAGTATACTTTATTTTAGAGTATACTTTATGTTTGCAGAATATATGATGAGACATGGAATATGTCTACATACAAATAAGAATAAACTATTAATAAGACTCAGGCTAGGTGAACAGGATAACCAAATCTGCAAAGTAAAAATATGGTATACTCAGTGTTTATCATGTAATGCAAAAAACTCCAGTATCAATTGCTTAAAGTTATGTGTTAGCCAGTTGTTTTGGTATTACACAGACACACTGCTACGCATCTATGTTTACCATCTACATGAGTAAATGGGCCTGCTGGAGAGACTTAGATCACAAAAGTGAATATCTTTCTTTTACTTCTTCCTTTTTGGTCTATTGAAAATCAGAATTAGTTGTCAGAATCCTACAAATTATCAGTGTGCTACCCAATGTTGTCCCTAATTTCTAGTGGCATTTGGCACAAGATGACAAACTCTCTAAGTGAAATAGATAAGTGTCTGTACAGGAAAACATAGGTATAGAAGTCAAAAACCAGAAATGTAAAATTTACCAAATCAGTTCAACACCGGAGTGTTCGAAATTTACTCTACCAAAGAGCAGAGGGGTTATTCGGCTTTCTCAGCCAGTCAGTCTTTTGTACAACTTCAGAGATGTCAGCAAACCGCCAAATGTTTTCTGGAAAATGGACTTTTAAACTGGCCTGATGCCAAATAAGCAAAGTATAAAGCTATGAGCAACACAGGAGCAAGAGATACCTTTGGCTCAGTGAGCTTGGTCTAGTTTTTGTGAGACAAAGAACCAAGCATGGCACAGAAAGGCAATTCTACATACAGACCAGCAGACGGGCACTTAGGTAGCCAATGGGCAGTATCAGAGTTCTTGGTGCTGAAGAGAAGGAAAGATTAATATTTTCTTACCTTAAAATGATTTTGAAAGGACTACATCTGCCTAAGAATTCCATGGGCTTTACCATAAGCAGTCAACAAACATTTTTTAAACACCTCAACTAGGCCGGGCGCGGTGGCTCACGCCTGTAATCCCAGCACTTTGCGAGGCCGAGAGGGGTGGATCATGAGGTCAGGATATTGAGACCATCCTACCTAACACGATGAAATCCCGTCTCTACTAAAAATACAAAAAATTAGCCGGGCGTCATGGCGGGCGCCTGTAGTTCCAACTACTCGGGAGGGGGAGGCAAGAGAATGGCGTGAACCCCGGAGGCGGAGCTTGCGGTGAGATCGCACCACTGCACTCCAGCCTGGGGGACAGAGCGAGAGTCCGTCTCAAAAAAAAAAAAAAAAGAAAAGAAAAAAACAACAACACCTCTACTAATACACATCTGTTGTTTTTGTCCAGTATCTCTTTCTTCTTTGGGGATCTGTTCTCCCCTTTCCATGTGATATCATGA
>NW_012114744.1:6658179-6660452 GCF_000951035.1 Colobus angolensis palliatus | reverse complement strand
ATGTTTGTAAATATGTAAGTGTATCTATTTTAAGACAAAGCATATTGTTAATATACATTGTAAACACATATTGTATACATGGAAAAATCTATAAAATATATTAATACATATATATAATACATACATTATTGAGCTTACTTTCCTTCCTATTATTTTTAACTCAAAGCATATTGTTAATATACATTGTAAACACATATTGTATACATGGAAAAATATATAAAATATATTAATACATATATATAATACATACATTATTGAGCTTACTTTCCTTCCTATTATTTTTAACTCAACAATACGGTTGGAACATTTTTATAACATTAAATGTAGATCTCCATTATTTATAATGTCTTCATAGTTACCCACCAATAAATGTGCAATAATTTGTTCACACTTGAATTATGCAGCATTCTAGCATGTAAAAATTGCATATGAATCAGAAAGGTATGTAATTTCACTAAACACATTTTTGCTTTCTTTTTGCTTATCTGTATTTTCTATTCTTTTCATAATGAATGTGTCTTACTGTTTAATAAAGGCATAATAAAAACAAAAGCTAAAAGGAATGAAAAAATGCATGTTCAATCATTTTTAAAATTTGACTTCCATTTTCATTAACTTCCTTCTCATGGATGGCCAGAAACCTAAAAAGGATACAGGAAGGAAAAAGAACATGTCTACTAAGCTCCATTTTTGATAAATAGAATCACAAAAAAGTAGGGGTAGAAAATATACCCACCCCCACTGATTGCTGTTAATCTATTCTAGAGTTCCTTATCTGGAGTCATTATTTTCAGACTGAACTCTCCCAAGTTTCATAGGGGATGGAGTGGTGTCAAGCAGGAGTCTCCAGGGGCCACTAGGAGAAATTTTAAAAAGGGCAAAGGGGAGGATAAAGGGGAGAGGATCCTTCCCTTTATCACAGTCATTCTATTTCTTTCTTGGTTACATGGGACTTCTGAGTATTTTTTAAAAGTTTAGAGCTTTAAAAAAATCCACCAATATTCACTACAATCGAGATCAATGTTCTTTCTTTCTGATTTAGGTTTTTCTGGCTATATATCATGCATGCACTCTCACTTTTTTCTTTACAAGATCCATGGAGAAGAAAAGCTAAGGCCCGATAGTCAGCAAGAAATAGCAGATTTATTCCCTTTGCCCTGAATGCAGAACCATCAAGATGAAGACACTGCCCAGAGAGCTAATCTATAAGAAGTACTAAATAAGTACTGGATAAGAAGAGAGAGAAAATTCTCACCATTGTCTTCCTATTCCATCCTCTGGCAGTCAGCACTTAGCTTCTCCTCAAATGAAAGGTGAATGAATACTTAAAGACTTGGGTTGAAATGTACAAAACTATGAGTCTGCCTGAAAAAATCACTTGTTCATCTCCAGACCACATACATAAGGATCAACCAACTACGTGAGGAAGCGTCAAGCCTATCCTTTTAGATAGCAGTAACAGTCTCTCGGCTGCAATGGTAACCACCCAAAAATTGATCCTGTATTATGAAATGTGTTGCTATCTTTCTACCTAGTTTATGGATAATATCAAAACTAGTTCTCTAGTTCTTTCACACATGTAGAAAGCTCATTATTTAAAATGTGTAATTATGTCTCGCAGGAGTGAGGAATTATATTTTTGATTTACCCTACCCTTGTTATGTGCCCCATAGCATCAGCTCAATATCGAGCTCATAATGCATACACAGAGAAATCAGTCCAGGCATTGCCAAAACTCTCTGATAATTGGCAGTGGTCCCCTTCCATAACTCTGGCCCCCATCATTAGCATGTTTCATTCAAAATCATTATTACTATTATATATTAGGGACTATGACCATGTACTAAATTTGAAAAGTGAAAAAATAATGTCCCACCCTCAGGGCATCTCAGTCCTTGTGGGAAGACAAACATATACAAACACAGCTGAATTTTGAACAACATGGGTTTGAACTGTATGGATTTACAAATATGCAGATTGTTTTTTCAATAAATATATTGGGAAAAATTTTGGAAATTTGCAATAATTAAAAAAAAATCTCAAAGTTGAACCACACAGTGAAGTAATATTTTAAAAATTAAGAAAAAGTTAGATATGCCATAAAATTGTAAAATATATGTAGATTTCAGTCTATTTTATCACTTACTATCATGCAATGTACACAAATCTTATAAAAAGTTAAAATTTATTGGTGGGTGGATCACCTGAGGTCAGGAGTTCGAGACCAGCCTGACCAATATGATGAAACCCTGTCTCTCCTAAAAATAACAAAA
>NW_012114744.1:6652511-6655844 GCF_000951035.1 Colobus angolensis palliatus | reverse complement strand
ACAAGAGGGCTTTTGACTTCTTTTACAACATGAGCCCTTCTATGATATGGGCACTGAAGCTAAGGTAAACTGTAGAAGGACTGGTGTTATGTAGAAACATTTTTAGAGAAATGAAAAAGCAAAAAAGTCAGACAGAAATTGTGATATATTTTGCAAAGTTATACTGAGTGTGCCTGCCTCTGCCTCCTCTTCCCCCTCCTCCACCACCCCTGCCTATCCCTCCCCAAGGCAGCAGAACCAAACCCTCCTCTTTTTCCACCTCTTCAGTCTACTCAGCATGAAGATGATGAGGATGAAGACCTTCATGATGATCCACTTCCACTTAATAAACAGTGAATGTATTTTCTCTTCCTTATGGTTTTCTTAATAACATATTGTTTTCTCTAGTTTATTTTATTATAAAAATACAGTATATAATACATATAGCATACAAAGTATTTGTTAATTGACTGTTTATTTTATCAGTATGGCTTCAGTCATCAGTAGGCCATTAGTAGTTAAGTTTTGGGGGAATCAAAAGTTATGAGCAAATCTTCAAGTTCATGGGGTGTCAGTGCTTCTAACGCTTTCACTGTTCAAGGGTCAACTGTGCAACAAAGCCACATTGTGACACTGCTACAATGGAGGCTTTTCAAGGTATAATAAGAACACAGAGGAAACATAGTGTAAATCTATCTTAGCAAATTAGGTAGACTTCACTCTGAAGATACTCTTGAGTCAATGTCTAAAAAAACAAGTTTAAATTTTTTGTATGAAATGTATACACAAAAACATTTCTAGTAATTATCTTTGGTTGGGATACTCATTTTCATAGATATATATATATTTCATTTTAAAACCAATATGCTCAAATCAGAAGAAATGTGTCTGTGATCTGCCACGTGACTTCTCTTAAGCCTATGGTTGACTGACAAATTAATGCTCTATTTCCCACTGTCTGATTTGTCTATTTCAACTAACAATTGGAAAAAACTCTAGGGATACTTTCTTCTATAAACCACATCTCAACCATCAGCACATTCTGCTGGCTCTTCTTTTAAAATACATCCCGATCATGGAGGTGCAGGGTTCCTCTACCCACACTGAATTGAACAGAGCATTAGGAACTACAATTTAGTTGCATCAGCCTTGGAATGCATGGAAATTTATCTTAGATATTCTATACTATGAATGCTAGGAGTAGTTCTTAAATTTTTTTGGTATGAATTTTCCTAAGTATTTTAGAGGGTAATTGAGTGAGGTTAATTCAGTGGCCACTAGCCAATTTTCTTGGTGGTGGTGGTAGTTGAGCTGACAATTGCAGAATTCGTGTGATTTATTTTTTCTATTTTAGTAAGTGAGGAAGGCATCCTAGGGGAAGAGAACAGCACACTGTGCAATTTACTGCCATGTTTTTTGTGTGTAGGAAAAGAGAAATCAGAATTTAGAATTGGTTGGTGGCTTAAGCACTAGTGTGAAAGAATGTTCCAGGTGTTTCTATCTCAGCTGACAGATTAAATGGTCCAGGCTTGGTAGCAAAGAAATTGTGATTTGAAAAATGACTGTTGGACTTGGGTAAAGTGACAGAATTAAGATTACCAAAAATGTCATCTGAGTTTCCAAGACTGGTGGTGTTGAAGGAATGAGGAAACCCAAAAGAATGTGATTATAAAGTGGTGAGTAAGTTTGAGCTTCCAGAGACAAAGTTGTGGGTGATAAAATTATTGAGCAGGGCTACAGAGGTGGGAGGCTGAAGCTGAAAAGAAATGAGGTCATGGATAAATTCAAAGAGCTATGAGATTAGGCTGATGAAATTAAAGGACCATCTTTACAGATGTTGAAACTGACAAGAATGATTGCAGATTTGAAATGGAGAGGAAGAAATTAACCCACGTGATAAGTTTCTTATCAAATATGTTGGATGAGCCAGGCATGGTGGCCCACTCCTGTAGTCTCAGCCACTTGTGAGGTGGAGGCAGAAGGATCACTTGAACCCAGAAGTTTAAGGCCAGCCTAGGCAATATAGTGAGCCCTCATCTCAAAAGAAATAATAGTAATAAAAAAGAGCTGAATGGTTCAAAAGTTGGTAGATGATAGTAAGAAAAAGTAGCAAAGACATGTTGAAAATCCCTGCTACTACCAGAGAGTAAAGTTTTAATTAAAACACCCAGCTTCATTGTCATCCTTGGCTAGCAAAATTTCTGTTTTGTGAAGGAAAATGGAAGCTAGAGTTACCAAGGGCTATGGGAATGTGTGAGGGAAAGGTGTATAGGAAAGCATGTGAATGAGGAAGTGGGAGAAGAAGGACTAGAGCAGTGGATGGGATCTGAATCCTAATGGTTACTGAATTTTACAAGGATAAGAAACATGAGAAAATTTGTCCAGAGGTTTCCAACCTTGCTGAGAGAGATGTGTCAGTGAGGCCACTTGCTCCTGTCTTGTACTTTCCTGTATCTTCAACTCTTCTCTTCTTGGAGACCAAATGGCTTTTGCTAAATAAAGTCTCTACATTTGATGGCAGGCCAAATACTGAAAAGGTACACGTTATCTGGCCTCTAAAGCTTCTGAATTTGTTAGGAAATTTGTTATGTCACATGCCAAGGCCCTGTGAGCATTTGGGCTTATCGTTCCTATTCTAGATAAAATCTGTCCCTGGATTATGTCAGAACATCAAAGAGTTGATGACCTGGGCTGTACTGTTTCAGTCCCTAAACAGACTTATGTGAGCAGACCTAATAAACTTCCTTCAGTTATTGATGAAATGGTGGGAGGAAGACCAATCTGGCTAGAGTCTGGATAATAGAATGGACTGGATTATTTAGGAGCACGAAAGGAAGTGAGAAGAATGTGAGAGACTGCTGATTTGGACTAGGCTGGTCATGGTAGAGATGGAGAAAAGTGGATGAATTCGGTAAGCTTTGGGGATGGATGGCTTACTGATGAATTAAATGGGAATTTGAATGTACTTCCAGAAATCCTACCAATTAGAAATTCATTGGATTTGCAAGCTTCTTTTATAAAAATGCAAATACATCTAAGAGGCTTATAACTGGGGTGAGGGTATAATTTAGTCTGAATTAGTTCCATCAGTCTACTTTCTGCTATTACCTAGTTGAAGTCAGTCATACTAAAGAGATGAGAATTTTGCTTGGGGATGGAATGTTTTACATAAGGAATATAATCATGTTTGGTACAGAGGTGAGATTGTTTGGAATGACAGAAGCATTAAGGAGCCCACAGAATCCACAGAGAGGGGTATCAGGATTTGAGAACACAGAGAACAAGCACACTTTAACCTTCTCTGAAAGTTTGCTAGAATATTAGACCTGGGATGTTAAGAGCAATCATCAGTGC
>NW_012114744.1:6622233-6652461 GCF_000951035.1 Colobus angolensis palliatus | reverse complement strand
TTCTTTTATAAAAATGCAAATACATCTAAGAGGCTTATAACTGGGGTGAGGGTATAATTTAGTCTGAATTAGTTCCATCAGTCTACTTTCTGCTATTACCTAGTTGAAGTCAGTCATACTAAAGAGATGAGAATTTTGCTTGGGGATGGAATGTTTTACTTAAGGAATATAATCATGTTTGGTACAGAGGTGAGATTGTTTGGAATGACAGAAGCATTAAGGAGCCCACAGAATCCACAGAGAGGGGTATCAGGATTTGAGAACACAGAGAACAAGCACACTTTAACCTTCTCTGAAAGTTTGCTAGAATATTAGACCTGGGATGTTAAGAGCAATCATCAGTGCCACCTAAAATAAATAACTATTATTGGTCAATGTTTAAAAATTATTTTAATTGTATTATTTTGAAGACATATTTTATATTTGGTAGTAAATACTACCTATAATTTTTAGAGCTCCACTGTTTTTGATATGACAAAAGGTGTTATCTTTTACCTATTATTTTCCTTTTTCTTTATGTACTCACATGCTACTTATTTTAATGAGGACACAAATCCTAAAATGTTCAAAATGCTATCTTTGAATACAAATCCCGGTATATTTCAAGCTTCACATGAAGGTCAGCACTCAGAGCTAAGATAAAACTACTGGAAAGAATGAGTTACGGCCAAAAATTGGGCACACTTTTAACCAGGATTTTTTGGATGGCGATGCTGTACTAAAAAGAACAAAAACAACAACTCACAACCCAAGCAAAACAGTTCTCTTATGTTTTGTTTTATATTTGTCTTCCAAATATGGTGAAAAATTCCCTTTTGTCAAAATGAGCAAACTTAATAAAAAGCAACAAAAAACATTAGCAACAAATTTGGGCCAACTAAAAACTATGAAACTTTTTTTTCAAAGGGCAAAGCATTAAATGGCAAGATAAAAATAAATCTTTGTGCTAGCCAGTAAAAATTTCATGGGTGTGTGCCCTTCAATGTGAGTCACAAGTCTAATGTCAGGTACACTGTGGCTATGGAATGGAACAGACTGTATTAGCCTTACGTACTATCTCCAACCACTCCTCCTCCTGCCTCACTTGCGTGGGTTCCAGCCACATTTACCAGCATGATCATCTCTCCTTTCTTAGCATTCCTGTCTGTACCTACTACTGAAGATAAAGCCTGTGGCAAGTCTATATGGGGAAAAGGCACAGCAGAATTATGGGATTTCAGCATTATTGATCATTGCCAAACTTTGTATTTTTAGAGATAAGAAAACTGCAGTACAAGTAAGTTTTAAATCTTGCTCAGAATTATACAATGACGAAGACTCAGTGCTAGGACTTGTTAGGTATTCCTCTCTGAAATTGTTGGAGACACTGCTATATCCATCTTTCATATTTCTGCACATTTTGCAAACAGAGGCACTGACCACATTTGTTCTGAACTAGCTTTTCAAAGATATTTATATAGTGGAAAGCCTTGAAAAATAGAGATGGTGCCTCACTCCAGAGCAAAGGAACATTTATTTTTTTGTCCAGTATAATAAATATAATGTCCTCCTCTGGGGCAAAGGGTAGGCATACTCACTGCACATTAGTAAAGATTCAAAATTCCTAAGCTCTGGGTTCCTCTCTTGAAATGCAAACCACTAAGCATAGTTGATTGGTTCTAGGACTGCAACCCACCCCTCTGCCCCCTGGTCATGGATACTAAAATCCATGGGTGCTCAAGTTCCTGATATAAAATGATGTCATACTTGCATATAATCTATGCAATCCTCCTGTATATTTTAAGTCATCTTTTGATTACTTATAATACCTAACACAATGCCTTCACATCGCTTCATTCCCGTGGATTCAATGTAATACTCAGCATGCAGCAAATTCAAGTTTTGCTTTTTGGAACTTCGTGAGATTATTTTTCCTAATACTTCTATTCATGGTTGATTGAAACCAGAGATGTGGAACCCACAGATACAGAGGGCCTACATGCTTCAGTGAACTGGTACATGTGCTGATAGTTGGCTTACCTTTATTGCTGCAAATAAAGAAGTCATTGGTCTCTGACCTAGGCATCCCATGTCTTCTACCAATACCCATGAAACTGCGGCAGGTTGACCTGTGAGCTTGTGAAAGGGGTTAAGATCTCAAACCCTTCACAGTTTTTGACCAAAAGATAAAATCTTAGTGATAATTTATCATGTAAAGGGAGAAAACATTAAGTATTCCAGGGCCTTTTGCCTCTAGATTTTTGCCTGCTTGACTTTTCAAATCTAGGGTAATCCAGTTACCATTATTTGGACATTATGTGTAAGGAATAATAAATAATATGCTTTATTCTTCAAATTAAGTTATACATACACACATATACAATCTGACTTTTAAAATTAAACCTATGAAATGGGTCTTCTTAACCCCACTTTGTGGATTAAAAAAACAAAAAACAAAAAACCCCTGAAGTCACACAGCGAATAGGTGGCAGAGCTAAAAATCTTTGGTTTCAAAATTTGTGTTTTGTCAACCTCCAAATGATACACAGCTTAAAATTATACAAGACATTGTGGCTTTAAATATAATGTCTACATTATATAATATTATGTTTAGTTTTACTATCATACCTTTATAATCATACCATATATTTAGGTACTGACATGTTGCTACCTAATCTGTATTCAATATGAAATATTCAGCATTGACGACAAATAAAATTTTAATTTTGTGAATATTGAATTTATTATATATGATATATTTATACCAACAGTCCACAACAAAAGCTACTATTTATAAAACTTAGATCAGAAAATAATGCTGCAGACATTTCTTTAAAGCTACACTTCTAAGAAAATTATCTTCATCTAGAGAAAGATAACATGATGGTAGAAATAATTCCACTTAAAAAACTGCATTCTGTGAAACTATCTTGTTAGTCACAGAGATAAATACAAAATTAATGCACTAGACAGAGTGTAGAAAGAACTACAAATGCCTAGAACTTATAGATGTTTTTGAGAATAAAAAATGTTTGAAGCAAAAGAAGACAGAAAATACTTCTTAGTTTTATGGATGTAAAACGTAAAATGTAAATTTATACAGAATTGTTTGGTGGAATTTTTAAAAAACTGGCAATCTATTTCTGACCATAAACAGCTTTTCATTTCTGTGATTTTATTGTGTTAAGTACAAAGCCAAAGAAACTTAATGTCCTGAATCAACCATTCTGAAATGTAAATAGCAACAAAGAAAAACACACTTTTAAATCTGTAGGTTCTGGTCAAAATGTAAAAATAACTTTTCCAGATTGCCTTTTCTAAAGAATTTCTGGATATTTTAATATTGCATTAATGAGAATAATTATTTTATTTGCTTCTCCCCAAAACATTACTTTTTTTATATGATTAAACTCCTCTCCAGCTAGAACTTACGAAAACAAAAAAACACTCAGCTTATGTAGTCCGTTATAATTGTCATATAAAACAATAACTACAGAACCAAATTTACACAGCTCTTTAGTTTAGATATGTATCTTAAATTGAAAGTTGAATTGAGATTTATTATTTTATTTTAATTCTCAATAAATATCAGTTGATGACTGTAATCTTCACAGTGGAACATGCCAGTGTGGTTTATGTTTGGAGTGGGAGCAGAAACCCCAATGGGAAGGCTGATGGATTAAGATCGATTATTTGTTTCCTGATGCAACTAGGAGACAAATTAACACAAAACAAAATTAAAGCTATGCAGATCTAAGTTTTAATTATGCAATAAAGAACTTTCTGGGAGCATAAACTATTAAACATTAAATGTATTTAAAACAAGAAATTTGAGGAATCCTTTCACCGATGGCTTTTAAAGTAGGCTATCATTTTTTCTATGAGGGCCTACTTCATCTATGAGGGTTCATATACCTTCTGACGCTTTTTCCACTCTGGGAACCCATGAGGAAACTGAAGATGGTAATTTTTGTCCCAACTTCCTAACATAGTTAAAATGCAGAATTTATTCATTCAGTGTACTGTATTTAACACACAAATTGAGAGGATTCCAGAAAAGAGAAAATTTTGGGGGGATCAGAATAATTTAATCATAAAGGAATATATACTTTGATAAAAGCCCCAAGTATTACATAACTAAGAACTACTGTAATTATTACTTTAAAAATGAAGCAGCAATTATTTTAAAAGCAAACAGAAACGAGAATAAGAAATATATTCATCTGGCAAATCAGAAGGCAAAACTAAACGAATACCAACGTTATGGTTGTTATTCCTCACTTTAGGTCTTTTCATTGGCAAAGTGTTGTGAACTGTGGCAGATCTGTGATTGCGGAATTGATAGACAAAGGAGCAAAAGATGCTAACCTGAGACCGTGTTAGCTGCTGTCTGCTAAGGAAGCCTGCATGTCTCACATGTTTACGCCCAAGGAAGCAAACAAAAGATTACCTGGGAATCTTCTAACTATTTGACATAATCCTTCCTTTCTGCAAAGTGGCTGCTGTATTTCTGGTAATATGTTTGCCTAAAAGGAATGAAAAAGATTCTAGTGAGTGAGGCATTCATCAATGCTAAAGCAAAACCAAGCAAACACACACAAAAAACAGAAAGTGTAGATGGGATGCATTGTCTAAACCACCCACACCCCACCTTCAAATCTCTGCAAGTCAACATGCAAATCCAGAATAATGAAGTAGCTTATTTGATAACATAAAACTAAAACTTGCCCCTGGGAAGCTTCAAAAGTGGTCCTTGGGACCACTTTTTGAAATTTGAAGCCATGATGTTTGCTAAATATAAAAGGAAATACTTGAGGCAAATATAGTAACACAAATAACTTGATATTTAGTGGTAATTCAGTGTTAAACCTGTTCCAAAATTTCATAAACATTCTTCACTTTATAATGAAGGGCATTATTATTTCTAAATGTATAACCCAGTCACCCACAAAACGTCACTTCAACCAAAACTTTTTTTAGACAGCTTTGAAAAGATTTTAAGAGAAAAGATACAGATAACTTTAATACTTCCCTTCTCTTGTGAATTTACAGATTGATTAACTAACATCATCCACTTAATCCCCAAACTAATACCCAATATGAGAAAACCTTGTTAAACCCAACAGAAAGAGACCTGTATAAATTAGCTTGAAAATCGGATTTATTTTTGAGACATTATTGATTACTTTCAAATTAACACACTCTAACCTAATAAAGAATTGCAGTTTCTCTACTATGTCCTGTTGGCATGACTTAATAGAAAGAACCCAGCTGCAGTTGGAGAAGAGGCAACTGGAAACAGGGGTGGTAGCTCGCTTCGGGCACTTAAGAGAATCATAATTTGCTCTCTTTTTTTTTTCAGTTTCTTTATTTGCAAAATAAAGCATTTAGAGCTTATAGTCTCTAAGTTCCACTTCTGCTCTAAGATTTTTACCAAATCAGTAAGATACAGTTCTAAAAACGGATTCATTTAAAGTGCTTGGGAACAGTGCATCGATGAAATCTTCCCCAGTCCTTGCTACTTTATTAATCCTGTTCATGTGTTCAGCAAATTTTCCTTTAATAGCTGTAAAAAAGATAAACTTCAGCCCGATCCTGTATGAATGAAGCCAAGCTTCATCAGAACCCATTCTTGTGATTCTGCACCAGTGGCATTCCTAAACACTACATTGTAAAAGTCCACAAGGACACCAAAGTGTGTATTAGTCCTTTTTCATGCTGCTGCTGAAGACATACCCGAGACTGGGTAATTTATAAAGAATAAGAGGTTTAATGGACTCACAGTTCCACGTGGCTGGGGAGGCCTCATAATTACGACAGAAAGTGAAAGGCATATCTTACATAGTGGCAGAAGAGAAAATGAGAACCAAGTGAAAGGGGAAATCCCTTATAAAACCATCAGATCTCGTGAGACTTATTCACTACCACGAGAATAGGATGGGGGAAACCGCCCCCATGATTCAATTATCTCCCACTGGGTCCCTCCCACAACACGTGGGAATTATGTGAGCTATAATTGAAGATGAGATTTGGGTGGGGACACAGCCAAACCATATCAAAGTGGACGTCACTTACATTCATTTGCACTAAGAATTGAGAAAAGGCTGTGGTACAGTACACTTTCGATCTTAAGGCTGTCTCGATTTCTCAAATCCAAAAGTGAGAAATCTCAGGAACTAAATGTAGAAAAAGAAGGGCTTTCATAGAACGCTGAATTCTTCAATTCAGAATTTAACAAGGGCTGGAGGGAACAAACAACACTACAAAAGTGTAGAGAACCCATAATAGACTAATAAAAAGGACTAATACACACTTTGGTATCCTTGTGAACTTTTACAATGTAGTGTTGTAATAGAGATGATTTTTTTGTTTGTTTTTTAAGTTCAATAGTATCTTTCTAAATTAGTCTGTGAAAAGCTTCAAAAATCAATGAAATCGAACCATTTTCCCTAAATAGGGCAAAATCACAGTTGCTGGTGAATTAATAGAATCCTTAACAATATGATTCAGAAAGAGAATCAGCATTGGGTAAGTAGCATTAAAGGTTATGGACTGACTCAGATCCATTGCTAACCTTCTCTTAACCAACAAAGCACTTCAAAAAAATAGAGCAAGCTAAGGGAAACAATTGTTCTATCCTTCTGCCTTCTCTTTTCCTATCCTCCACACAATGATTTCTCCCTGTGTTCCTTCCTCCAAAGCACATCTTTAGAATTGATAGTGTGGCTGATTACATAAACGTAGCGACATCTGACACCAGAAATATCACCTCTATTCTACTCTGGAACTGAGCACCAAACTAGCAGTTAAACTGAGTAAAATAACAGCACAAAGAAGTAAAAACATTCAAGGGTCATGTGTCATACAGTTGTGGTCATTCAACTATATTACACAGATGATAACTTTTTAATTGTTAAACCTAGTAATACTCTTCTATATCCTAGTGCTTTGTCTTTTTACTTTTATATGTATCATAAAATGTATAAGATTTGCATCATTATTAAGTGGAACATCATCAAAGGAGTTTTAATTTGTATTAACTGACTTTTATATGATGAGCTTCTCCAGCCTAACATTGCAATTATTATTTTTTAATGGACTTTATTTCTTAGAGCCGTTTTGGGTTCACAGCAAAATTAAGCAGAAGACACAGAGATTTCCCATATACTCCCTGCCCCACATGCACAGCCTCCTCCATCATTAACATCCCCCATCAGAGTGGGCCGTGTGTTACACTTGATGAACCTACACTGATACATCATTATCATCTGAATTTTCATTTTTAATATACACAGATCTTGTATTAGGTTTGAATGCCTTATATATGGTATGTATCTATGTGTATATGTGTATATTTGTAAACAGACTTATTTTTCTTTATTTAGCACAAATCCTTTCATATCTTTAAAAGAATTACAATGCACAGATGAAATGATAATATTTAAACCCTAGGATATTTCTGTGAGATCAAGTTTTGAAAAGGGAATATGCATTATAAAAGATTTGTATCCCAACATACCTTTCACAATCCTAATCTGTGATAATATGCATCTAAATTGTTTCTATTACATATTGTCGAAGCAGAAGTAAAAAATTCTTTTGAGACAGTCTATTAATAAGAACAAAAATATATATTAATTATAACAATTTATGGAGTGCTTATAAATTAAAAAATTAAAACTACAATAATATTATTAATTTATTAGGGACAGTGGACACCTGAATTTGAACTAGTTATAAAATGAAAGAAAACACTGGAGGGGGAAGGAATTGACTCTTTTATTGTTCCTGAACATTAAGAGTGACACACACATCATGTTGCATTTTAGAGAAATGCTCTTTTTCCTCATATCTGTAGAAATGTTCATGCCTTTACTTGAAAAGAAATTAGAACTTCTCCCAAAGCTGTTCATTATCATCCACAATGAAAAGAATTAATGACAAGAAATTAGGAGAACCAGCTAATCAAAGGAAAAATGTGTTTTCTCCCCATGTCTCAAGTGCAATTATCATTCCATCAAATTCACCTGAAAATTCCCTGGGCTGCTTTAAAATAAGAGCCATTTGGTAGTTCTCAGTACTCCAAGTACTAAGAACAACATCCTAGCTTTAGGGACTGCTAATCCTACAACAATTTAGAGCTAGAAATCAATCTCTCTGCTTTTGAAACACTAGCACCTGTCTACCTGAGGTGAGATACAGCCCCAGTTACTAAACTTAGTGTTACCCCAAATAATGGACCTCACTTCACTTTTATCATCATACAGATTAATAGTTTTAAATTCATGTTACTATTCTGCTGACTGGGGAGACACCCAGCAGTTTATTTTCAATAACGGATCTTATGACCATTTTCATTAAGCTCTAAAATTCCAAAACTCTAATGTGATTAGTAATCTTAATTTGAGCCAGTGTCCTCTGTTTGTTCATTATAAGGTTATCGACAATTCTACAACATCTCCAACAAACATGAACCAACTTCTGTTTTGAATATCTGTGTTGTTTTCATAATAAAGTCATGGTTCATAAAACTTCAAATTATTCCTGCTATAGAGTGACAGTTATCTACATGTATCATTTAGAATTTGTGTTTCCTTAAGAATACTCATTAGGTTAGGCTCTAAGTGCTTTGCCTAAATATTTACATCAAAAGGTGCTATTGATATGATTAAGAAAACATAAAATTGAAATGAAACTGCCTGAGTTTGCATCTTGGTTGTTTTATTAGCTAGGAGGTCTTAGACAAGTTTTATAACCTCTCTGTGCCTCAGTATCCTAATTTGTAAAGAATGGACATAAATAAACATGTAAGCACTTAGGATGGTGCCTGGCAAATAGTAAGGAGATGTAAGTGTGAGCTATTATTATTCGTCATTTATACCTTTAAAATGTCTTCAGGATCTAGCCACAGCTCACCACCCCATTGCTACTCTGCTAGCCCACATCACTCTCCTCTCACACCTACATTATTACAATAATTAGTCTCCCTGTTTTGGTCTTTGCTTGCTGGATAGCTTATTTCAACAAAACAATCAAGGCAATCCTGTAAAAATGTCAATGGACTCATGTCATCTGTCATCTGCGTGCTCAGAATCATCCAATTACTCTCCAATTACCAAGAGTAAAAGCCCGCGGTCCTTGTGACGGTTCCAGTGGCCCCATTGCTGAGCTTCCCCAGCTCCAGGTACCTCTCTGCCCTCACCTCCTACTACATTCACTCTACTTCAGTCACTTGGAACTCCTTACATTCCTCAAACAGCCAAGACTTTCTCCCTTTACTGTAGGCCTATTGTTCCTCTCCTCTGAGTCTCGGTGGATTTACCCCAGACACTGGAATGGGGGGCGCCCTGTCTTCCAGGCCTTACTCAAATGTCACTTTCGTGGTGATCTTAAACTCAATCCCCCAATATTTTGTCTCCTTGCTTTATTTTTCTCCTTAGTGCTTTTTACCATCTATCATATTATTACTTAGCGATTATTTTCCCCGTCTACCCATAAATGTCTAAGCTTCCCAAGAATATATATTTTTGTCTGTATTCTTAATTGCTATCTTCCCAGCACCTAAAATAGAGCTAAATAAATATGTTTAATAAATAATTGTAGAAACAGTGAAGGGATAGATGAATAAATAAAAGTATGAATAAATGAATGAATGAATGAGTCAATAAAACCAAGAGTAAACTTACTGAGACATTCTGCAAGTCAAGTTTCTCAGGCCTTTTGTGGCCCTCATCTGGATAAATGGTATTTGTCTAAATTTAGTGTAAAGCCATTATCCTAAGTGAATTAAGGCAGAAACAGAAAATCAAATACCACATGTTCTCACTTATAAGTAGGAGCTAAACACGGGGTACTCACGGACATAAAGATCACAGTGAGAGAAACTGGGGACTTGCAGATGAGAAGTGGGGGACAAGGGTTGAAAAGCTAATTATTGGGTACTATGCTCAGTACTTGGGTGACAGGATCAATCGTACCCCAAACCTCAGCATCACACAATATACCCATGTAACAAAACTACACCTGTACTCCTGAATCTAAAATAAAAGTTGAAATTATTTTTAAAAATAGACGCTGTCTGCGGTGGTTCACTCCTGTAATACTAGCACTTTGGGAGGCTGAGGTGTGAGGATCACGAGGTCAGGAGTTCAAGAACAGCCTGACTAACATGGTGAAACCTCGTCTCTACTAAAAATACAAAAAATTAGCTGGGTGTGGTGGCGTGCACCTGTAATTCCAGCTTCTCAGGAGGCTGAAGCAGGAGAATCGCTTGAACCCCGGAGGTGGAGGTTGCAGTGAGCCGAGATTGCACCATTGCACTCCAGCCTAGGCGACGGAGCGAGACTCCATCGCAAAAACAAACAAACAAACAAACAAACAAAATGGAGAGCATGTGTTGTATATTTCAAGTAGCAAGAAGAGAGAACTTGAAATGTTTTCATCACATAGAAATAATAAATACTCAAGGTTTTGAGTAGCCTACATACTCTGACTTGATTATTGCACATAGTATGCATGAAACAAAATATCACATGTACCTCATAAATATGTACAAATATGATGTATGAATTTTTTAAAAGTGAAGCTGGTATAAAGAAAATTAGAGAGCAAATCAAGAGGTTTAACCCATGATGAATAGAAGTTCCAGAAAGTAAAAAGAGGAAAGGGAATGGAGAAATGATTAAAGAAATAATATAAGAACATATCCCAGAGGAGACTTGAAAACTTATAATGGTGAATGTTACTGACACTTTCATTGTCACTATTTTAGCTAAAGTTTTATAAGAATTAGAAGAACACAGTAAAGAGTAAAAAGGGGATGTGGAGAGAGAATGGAAAAGATACTGAGTGTGGGATAAAGGTTTTAGGACTGTCTGCTAAAGCAGTGATTCACAACTTGCATACTTAAATGAATAGAAAATAATGGTATTGCCTCATCCAACTGCCAAATCAATTCAACTATGAATGTTTGTTGCTTTTTTCTTTTTTTATAAGAATTAGCAGGGTAAACTTATTTTAAGTAGGGGATTGCCCTTCCTTAAAACAGTATTTTTCCTGATGGTAGAATTGACATATATGTATGATAGAATAGTTACATGTAAAGAGGAAAACAATAATCACTCATAATTTTTCCAACCAGAAATAAATACCATTCCTAACATTTTAGTTACTAAGTATTTTTCTACATATATTTAGAAACACAATTTGGATTTGGAACATATAAACTGTTTTCTGATTTGCTTACTTTACTTATATTATGAGCATTTCCATTTGATTAATCATGTATTAATGAGTTTCATGTGCGTTATTTATTTTTCAGAAATACTTATTTTGGTTCCAATTTTTTACTATAATAAGTAACACTATTAGCATAATCATTGTTCAATCCTCTGACCAAAAAGAATAATATGTAAATTCTGAGAAATAGAATTATTAGATAAAACACATTTAAAATTTTGATTTTTTTGTTTCTATTTTTGGTTTCTTCTTTTTTGAAATATCCAGGAAACAAGTGTACTTCTATTTATTTCTGAGAGAAATTGTATTTTCTAACAGTTTCCAAAACATCTCTATAAAACAATTGTCTTTAAATAAATGTGCTTTATAGGCTTTGCTGCTCAAGTCATTCATTAAAACAAAGTGTTGACTATGGACCTTGTGATCAACAAATAATAGAGTGAATTTTTACTAGCAACAACAGAAAAAACTGAACTATATGAATGTATAATTATATTTTTATATGTATAATTATATACATAATTATTTATTATATATATATTTTACACATATAATTATATTTTATGTCACACCTGTAATTTGTGTTAGTGTTTGTGTACTATACCCACATTTAATGTAATTAACTATTGTGATAGCTATGTAAATATTGCTTCACAATCAGATAAAAGCATGAAATAAACGATATGCTTACAGAAAGATTAAAAAATTAATTTACTGTAAAGGTAACCCTGAAGGCAGGAAATTTTTCATGTGTGACTTTCTCTATTTTTTAAATAAAAGGAACTGCAACTTGCCATATTTATAGAAACTTTGGGCAGCTTCTTAAAGTTAAAACATTTTTTAAATTTTTAAATTTAAAACAGTTTTTAAAGTTTCTTAAAGTTAAACATATATTTACCATATGAATCACTCCTAAGAGAGAAAAAGTTATATTCATACAGAAACCTGTATGCAAATGTTTATGGCAAGTGTTATTCATTATGGCCATAAACTGGAACAAATCCAGATGTCTTTTAACTTGTGAATGAATAAACAGACTGTGGTACAACCATAAAATGGAATCTTATTCAGCAATAAGAAGGAATAAACTAATTGACACAACAGGGATGAATCTTAAATGAATTTGCTAAGGTGAAATAAGCCAGACCCCAAATGCTCCAAATTATATGACTCTACTCACATGACCTTCTATTTAAAACAAACAACAACAACAAAAAAAATAGGGACAGAAAATAAGTTGATGGTGACTGTTAAGGGTAGGGATCACAGAAGGGGATGACTTCAAAGGTGCAGAACAAGTGAATTTTGGAGATAATGGGACCATTCTGCCATGACTGAGGGGTGAGGATGCATACATAACTCTACGCATTTGTCAAAACCCATGGAGCTATAAACCACAAATAATGAATTTTGCTACATGCAAATTAAAAAAAAAAAATTTCAACCCTGATTTGCAGTGAGGGTGGAGGTTGGGGACTCAAATAATATATAAATTGCAGCGAATTACCCTGTGTTACTGAGTGACATAGCCACAGCAAAGGGAGCAAGGAAAAAAGATATGCCCTACCTCCAGAACATAATATTTTGACTGAATATTATTAGGCAAAAAGACCACACACAAAACATTCACTTTTATTAGTAAATGTGTTTCTCACAGGGGTATAGGTTAAGAATTCTGAAACTAATGTATGTGTATGCTAGGGTTAAACAAATAGGGAAATATGATGTAGATGAGATCCAATTTTCTCACCATCTGAGAAAGAAGTTACAGATGAGGACAGCATAAGGCTATAATAAACCTTGTGGTGTTGGATAGCGAACAGGGGTATGGTAAGAATCAGCTTTTTAATATGTACATATAGAGACAGACACAGAAATAAATACAAGTGTACATTTGCATGGATTAGTACACATACAGACATTTCCAACCTCTCTCTGCTGAAAGAGCCCAAACTCAATGACACCCTAGTAGCAATGGGCACACCTAGTACCCAGATCTTTGTTTTTAAATATCATTCTGCAATAACAGGAATGAGGCTCCTGGATAAATGGTTAATTCCAGACTGGCACAGGAAAAATGCAAGATGAATTTGGAGTATCTCATGGTGCTAAACAGTAAGGAAGTGTCCAGGAAAAGAACACATGACATGTCAAAAGAGCCAGGAGCCAATATGAATAATCTCTCAATGACCAAAGCTGGAACAATTTGATTGTAAAAAATTAATAACAATAGAACTGATTTGTAACCCATAGAATACAACACATATCCATTAGTCCATTATGTCAGTCCATACTGACATAAATAAATTATTGAATAAATAAATGCAGGAGAAAGACTAGCTCTTCCTTACAGAGGAATTCCAATTAATAATTATGAAAGTAATAAGAGAAATAGAAAATCACCATTAGAACACCAGAATAAAAATTGTTGTGAGCAAGATCCAGCTCTGGATCCTAAAATTCGTAGGCAAAATTTGAAGAAAAACAGGATCTTTGTACAGTCTCAAAGTATTATCTCCCAAGATGTTTATTAATTATGTGGGGAAAAAATCCAGTAAACACCACCTTAGCCAAGTGATCAAGGTGAACATCACCAGTAACAAGAGACAAGGACATCATATGCCCCTTGATATTTTACACTGAGAAGGGTAGACTGCTTCCATGAAATTCTTGCCAAAGATTGATAACCTTATGAAGAAGTCATCAGACCAATCCAAATTGAGGATCATTCTACAAAACACCTGGCCAGTACTCTTCAAATATGTCAAGGTCATGAAAGAAAAAAACATTGCATCAGATTGAAGGAGAGTAAGGAGATATGAAAACTCAATGCAATGAGGGGTACTAGATAGGTTCTTAGAGCAGAAAAGGGGCAAACTTTTGTTTTTTTTTTAAAAAAGATGCAATCTGAATAACATTTATAATTGAGTTAACAGTTTGTATCCATATTAATTTCTTAGTTTTGATGAAAGTATCATGTTTATGTGAGATTTAACATTAAAGTAAGCTCAGTGAAAGGTATTTGGAAAAATCTTTGTACTATCTTTGCAATTTTTCTGTAAGTCTAAAATTATGTCAAAATTAAAAATTAAGGCCAGGCACAGTGACTCATGTCTGTAATCCCAGCACTTTGGGAGGTCAAGGTGGGCAGATCACTTGAGGCCAGGAGTTCAAGACCAGCCTGGCCAACATGGCAAAACCCAGTCTCTACTAAAAATAAAAAAAAATTAGGTGTGGCGGTGCATGCCTGTAATCCCAGCTACTTGGGAAGCTGAGCGTGAGAATCACTTGAACCCAGGAGGCTGCAGTTGCAGTGAGCCAAGCTCGTGCCACTGCACTCCAGTCTGAGAGACAGGGTAAGACTCTGTCTCCAAAAAACAATAAAAAAAAAAATTTAAAAGGAGAATCCCAGCATAACTGACATTATACTTTATAATTTCCTTCTCTACCTATTTCACCCATAACCCCCTTCTCGCCTTCTCCATTGCCATCGCTGGCTGATCTGCTCTGCTCTCTTCTCTTCACGTATTCCACTCATCTCCAGTGACTCACACAAACCTAAAACCAGCAAGTGTCTTGGAGACTGTCCAGTGTCTAATGCCTTCTTATTGCAGGAAAAGATGCTGAAGGCTACAGAGATTAAATAACGTGACCAAAATCTTTCAGCTAGTGAGTGATGGTGCAAGAGTTGACCACAAAAGCCCGAGGAGAGGGGACAGAAGAGTCACAGGAAGAGTTTTTATGTGTGACTTTGTGTTGTCCAGGTGCCAACCATACGTTTTGGGGCTCAGGAAACAAAGTGAAGAACTGAGTTAAATAGAATAATATTCCCCTTAATGTATACTGAACAAAGTCTAGTTTCAATTCATATAGGACTGATGAATGCACGGACTTTGGGTGTCTCAAAATTTTACAGCTGTGGGGAGAGATTTTGCACCTCAGGCTGGGAACATAACTATCACAGGAGCCATGATTGACAGCGAAAGTAGCATGGAGTGTTCCTCAATATCTTTGGTGTAATGGTCTGAAACAGCATACCAAAAACACTGTTTCTAAGTACATGGAAGACACCTGCTAGGGAAATAGACGGGAAAGCTTTTTTTTTTCTTTCATAATTGAGATTTTACTGGTTGAGGATCAGTACAGACATTTAAATTTGTGCACAATTCTTAACATACATACCAAAAATCTAAAAAGCCATGTCTTGTAATTCTTTTTTAAAGTTATTCTAGTGACTTTCCCCCTTAAAATTTGGAAGCAAATTTTCCTTAAGAGGCTATCAGTATCTTCACATGCCAATAAGCTGTTACATACATCTCACCAATTCACAACTGAATAGCATGTACGCTACATATTCAAATTTTTAATCTTTCACAGCACAGTAACAAAGTTATTAGGAAAACTGGACTGCCACAATCAAAGATCTTACAGCATGCACACAATTCCGACAGGGAGAGCCGTGATCAAGGAGTGGTTTTCTTTAGGAAACAATTCTACTAAAAAACAACAAGGAGGCTGGGCGCGGTGGCTCACGCCTGTAATCCCAGCACTTTGGGAGGCCGAGGTGGGCGGATCACGAGGTCAGGAGATGGCGACCATCCTGGCTTACACAGTGAAACCCCGTCTCTACTAAAAATACAAAAAAATTAGCCCGGCGTAGCGGGAGGCTGAGGCAGGAGAATGGCGGGAACCCGGGAGGCGGAGCTTGCAGTGAGCCGAGATCGCACCACTGCACTCCAGCCTGGGGGCAGAGCGAGACTCCGTCTCAAAAAAAAAAAAAAAAAAAAACAAAAAAAAAACAAGGAAATAGAAGTAATTAAAAATGTTCAAGACATTAAATGCAGGACTGACTCCATATTGCCATTTAATATGCTTTGTATTATAGGATATAAAAACTAACCCCCCCATCTATGGAATGTTAAGCTGACACCCCAGACAGTCAAAGCCTCCCATAATTCAATGTCCCACACTATTTTCTGGTTGTACCAAAAAAAATAAACAACCAGCGAATGATTTCACCTCTAAAAAAAAGCATTTACACTTAAAAAATGGGATGAGGTAGGATTCCCTCCTTCTTAAAAATGTTTCTAGAGCTACTAAAACACTTGCATTTACAAAATAATTGATAAGAAATACTCCTCCGGATTGCACAAGAAGAGAGAAAGGGACCGCTGATAAGACATGGTATACGGTATTAATCAGACTTGGTTTCTTTCTCTCCTGCTTCGTCAGAGGCTGAACTCTCCTCAGTTTTCATTTCCCTGTTTTCTGCAGGTAAATCTTCTTGAGTTTCTTAGTTTGCCACTTTGGCCTGTTTTCCCTTTGCTCCCCTTTTCCCTTTTGTTTGCACTTTTTTGTCTAAAGATGTATCCTTCGCTGCTGCATTTTTCAGCTTTGCTTCCACTTTTGCAGTAGCAGGTTTAGCTGGCAACCGCGCCAATCTCCTCTTGGGCTCTTCCTTGGTGGTCCCTTCATGACCTTCCTTTTGGGCATCCTGATGACTGTTTGGAGGAACGGAGGCAGGATGGCGCACTTCCGGGTTCTTCTTCACCAGCTTTTCCCGCGCGCGCGCGCGCGAAAATGCAGCCAGCGCCAAGGGAGGATGCAGACCAACTGGGCATGCGCCAGGTGAAGTCAATCCAAAGAGACCAAGATTTACCTGGTCGCACCTGCCAAACGCCCCCCGACACGCCCGTGCCCCGCCTATTGCCCTCCCACTCCTAGAAAAGGCGCTCTAGGCCACTGAGCCACGCGGCCTTCCTGAGTCTCTCACTCCTGTCGGGATGTCGGGACAGCAGGAACTCCGCCCCAGATTCTTTGCCAGAGGCTGACAGACCTCTTCCCCACACCTTAGGTGACCAAAATAAACTTGCAGTTTTGCTCCTACACTTGCCTACCCGCTGGTTCTTTTGTGCCCTCTCGGCTGGTCTTAGAAAAACAAATCAATGACCAGGAGGGCGCATGCCAGGTGCCTGCAGGCCTCCTCGCACCCAGAGCCTTCGCGAAGCTGGGCTGCCTGGCCGCTGCCGCTCCCGAGCTGCTGAGACCCACCAGAAAGCTTCTTAAGAAATCTGTGACCAGGCATGGTGGCTCATGCCGGTAATCCCAGCACTTTGGGAGGCAGAGGCGGGTGGATCACGAGGTCAGGAGTTTGAGACCAGCCTGGCCAAGATGGTGAAACCTCATCTCTACTAAAAATACAAAACTTAGCTGGCTGTGGTGGCATGTGCCTGTAGTCCCAGCTACTGGGGAGGCCGAGGCAGGAGAATCGCTTGAACCCGGAGCCGGAGGTTGCAGTGAGCGGAGATCGGCCACTGCACTCTAGCCTGTGTGACAGAGCAAGACTCTAATCTCAAACAAACAAATAAAACCTGTATTGCAGGCCAGCCAGGCATGGTGGCTCATGCCTGTAATCACAGCGCTTTGGGAGGCCCAGGCGGGTGGATCACCTGAGGTCAGGAATTCAAGACCAACCTGGCCAACATGATGAAACCCCGTCTTTACTAAAAATACAAAAAATTAGCTGGGCGTGGTGGCAGACGCCTGTAATCCAACTGCTCCAGAGGATGAGGCAGGAGAATCGCTTGAACCTGGAGGCGGAGGTTGCAGTGAGCCGAGATCCTGCCATTGTACTCCACCCTGGGCAACAAGAGTGAAACTCTGTCTCAAAAACAAAAAAAAAAACCTGTATTGCCCCCAAAATATCAATACTAATGCCAATGTGACCTCATTTGTCCTCATTAGCTGGTGGAGCCTGACATGTATTTGCGGATGACAAAGAAAAAAATGAACCATGTGATAAGTATAGAATTCGAGATATGCTTGAGGATTTGTATGAATATCTAGGAAGAGAAAGGCCAGGAAGCCCTGCCTGCAATCCAGGTAAGCAGAATAAAGGTTGTAAGTACAGAGAATAGATAACAGATCTGAGAAATATTTACAGGTTAAATTCCATAATATTGGCAATTGTAGATGACAAGGAAGAGGAAGGGTTGGAGGGTGAAGACCAGATTTCTATCTTAGGAGATGACAGAGTGGGTGGTTCCACTTATAACCAACAAAACACAAGCTTTGGAGCTTCTGAGGTGATAGTGGTGCTGAGTGTAACAGACTTAAGTGCTGACTTTAAGGCAAGGGACCACATCAAGGTTTCTCAACCCTGCCACTATGAACATATTTGACCACACAATTATTTGTTGTGGGCATTATATAATATTTAGCAGCATCCTTGACTTTAACCTATAGATGCCAGTACCAACCATCCCCCCTACATGTGACAAAACCAAAAATATCTCTAGACATCGCCAAATATTACTAGAGGAGACAGAATCTCTCCCTGGTTGAAAATCACTGAGGTAAAGAGGACTGAGAAAGAGCATTTCAGGCAGATAAAACAGTAAGAATAAAGGTATGTGACAGAAAACAGCACCAGGGTTTAGGGAATAATAAGCAGTTTCACATCACTTAAAGCATGACACCCAGTTAGAAAGATATAAGAGAAGGGTACTGTTAGGCCAAAGTCATTCGCAAAAAAACCTTGACTAGCTTATTGTGCTAAATAGTCACCACTTGGCCCTCCAGTTCTCTGCTGCCTTCTCTGTCCCCCAAGAGAATGACTTTTGTGGGTGGCATCACAGAGAATCTCTTGCCCTTTGACTAGCAGTTAGCTTGGACCAATGAGAGGCATTGGCAAGAGATTGGAGGGTAGGAGTAGAGAGAGGTGGGATGTTTATCCACAAGGCTTCCTCTCTGCAGGTCTGTGATATGGCAAAAGCTACACTCCCCTAAGTTTACGGCACCTTTCCAAGGACGTCTCCTTCTTGGTTCCAGCTCTCATGAGATTCTGGCTACACCATTCCTTCTACATATCCCTCCTACAACCCAGTGTGGTAAAACTTTTATAATGTTGCTGGTTCCTGAGCGCCTCACTAGGCCTTTTAGTTTATTTTACCCTGCCAAAACCTCTGTAAATAGTTTCTTCATTAGTTTGTCTTCAGATACACCTTTATGAGTATGGCATTTAATTCTTCCCAGAAGCCTAATACAAAGCAAATACTAAGACTTTATTCTAGGATTGATGAGAAGCCATTCAAGATTTCAAGCATAGATGTAAAAAGGCAAGTTCACTATTTTATATTTTTCATCTCATAATTGTGAGTAGGATAGATTTCAGGGGTAAAATATTCGCTCCAGAAAAACCAGTGAGGAAGATTTAGCAATAATTCAGGTAAGAGATGATGATTATCTGACCAGAATAAAGGTAGTAAGTACAGAGAATAGATGACAGATGTGAGAAATGTTTAGAGGTAGGCTTGGCATGGTGGCTCAGGCCTATAATCCCAGGACTTTGGGAGGCCAAGGCAGGTAGATTACATGAGGCCAGGAGTTCGAGACCAGCCTGGTCAACACAGCAAAACCCCATCTCTACTAAAAATACAAAAATTAGCCAGGCATGGTGGTGCACATCTGTAATCTCAGCTACTTGGGTGGCTGAGGCCCGAGAACTGCTTGAACCTGGGAGGTGGAAGGAGGTGGAAGTTGCAGTGAGGTGAGATCATGCCATTGCACTCCAGCCTGGGTGACAGAGGGAGACTTTGTCTCAAAAAGCAAAACAAAAACAGAAGAAAAAAAGACATGTTAAGAGGTTAAATTCAGAGGTATTGGCAATCGATAAAAGGTCAATGCCAAGAAAGAGGAAGGAAGGGCTCAACGGTGATGGCCCTTCTATCTTAGCAGATGACAAAGTGGGTAATTTCTATCTTGGGAGATGACAGACTGGGTGATTCTGCTTATAACAAACAAAACAGAAGCTCTGAAGCTTCTGAACACAAGAGCAGAAGAGAATTTACTGAGGAAAGGAATGAATCAGTTTTCTCCAGGTTGAGTTTGATATGTCTGTGGCACATCCAAATGCAGATGTTCAGCAGCCTGTTGCATATTCAAGCCAAAAGCCTGGGAAAGTGCTCTGTACCTAAGGTAGATTTTGGAATCTCAACTACAAATCGTTGTTGAAATTTCAGGATTGGTGTTAGGGAACACATGCATTCCAAGAATGGGCAGAGAAAAGTTGATTGTAAGGACAACAGAGGAGGAATGGCCAGAGATGTACATAGAGTAACAAAAGCGTGTGCTCAGCCCAAATGCCAAAAAAGTGAAGAGTTAGAAAAAAGGAGTTATCTAGATGGTGAATTGTAGGAATGTCAAGTGATCTGGGTACAATACTCCATCTCCAGTTAGGGGCTGTATAAGAGCTATTGGATTTGGCACTTTTCTTACAGATTCGTTGCCGGTATCAACAATATGTAAATTTTTCCAGCACAGTGACTAGCACATGGTAAACATTGGATAATTTTTAGTTAAGTTTTCTAAAACTATTTATAAAAGTTCACACAATATAAACAGTAAGTACTAAATGTCAATTTTAAAAGGTAATTAGAAATTTTTTAAATTTTATTGTAATTTAAGACACTAACAAGTTAGAAAAAATGAGAACAGGTATCTAAAAAATAAAGACTTTATCACTTCGGTGAATAAGTGGTCAGATTAAGCAACACTTCATAGGCTACAGACTTCTAGTTAAAGTTGGGTCTTGCTGAGTAAAACAACAATATCTGCGGCAGCTAAAACTGAGGGAGATCTTATCAAACAGAAAGTGGTGACTATTTTATGGTAAAGTATATAAGGCATGGCCAGTTGGCAGATTCTCCATAGATATAATAACGCTAATTCTTTAAGACTCTTAAACATTATAGATCAGGAAATGCCAGTGTTAATATCTGTAGGGTTGATAAAATCTGTGCACATTTTGAAAGTATTTACCTTTTGATGTAAACCTAACTGGCACATGACCTCCTTGGATATGCAGGGTTTTCCTTTTGCTTTCTTAGAAGACAGGCAGATGAGCAGATCCCAAGAGCCCAGATCACCTAAAAGCAAAAGAATATTCAAAACAAATAAGTTTTCATCAGATATTTTAAAGGCAATATTTAAATCTTCAGATAAAAAATGTAATTAGTTAAATTCTAAAACACAAGTAAATGATCTCGAATATACTTAAGACAAAAAGTCAATAAAATAACTAAAATTCAAATTTTAAATTTTGGAAGTTCTAATATTTTCATATTTAGTATTCTATTCTATAGATAATTTAATTGTCTACAGACATAAAATTCATTTAAAAGATTGAAATTAGAATACCTTAAATCACTTATTTTAAAAATTAGTAAAGTCTTTTTTATGGATTTGGGAGGAAAAATAATAAAATCTTTTAAGATAGAAGAAAGTTGTGAAATCAAATAACGATAAGAAGTGAAAACATCAAATATTTTGTTCCAGGCTTGGATACTCCCACTATTTTTCACAGATCTAAACGTCAAACATCAAATTTACTTTTGTAATGTTTCATAAAAGAAAATAATGTAATAGGCAGAAAATAAAATTCAATGAAAATAAAAACAGGTTTTGCATAAAAGAAATTTGTAATCTAGTTATACACAGCAGAGTTCAGTTCAAAGGGTGGAGTATAACACGGATGAAAGTAAATGATATTTCAGCTATTTCACCAAGGACAAAACTCTTTGCCAATAAATCATATGAACTTGCCAAAATAATCTCAGAAGGGTACATTCTTGCCTAATCTCTAAACATTTTAAAGTTAACATTTGTGTGTATACATGGGTTTATTAAACTTTATTCACTTTGATTTTATATATAGTTATATATATTGCTATATATCTATATATCTATATCTACATATAGATACAGATATAGATCACATGCCCTACGTATAATTGGTGCTTTAAAAATATTTCTTGAATAATGCATGAATAACTACTCCTTGAGAGCATGGTAAACACATTACCTCATGGAGAAAAAGCAACAATAAAAGCAACAGAAGAAATGTATTTCAATTTTTAATGTTATTCAGAGACAATATAAAAATAGGTATCTCAAAAATAACCATAAAAAAGCCCCACTGGGTAATGTCTAAATGAATTAGTATTACTTAGGAAATAGTCCTTATTTTGGATGAAAATCCAATTTAAAAAACAATTAAACAATTTCTATATACATCACCTCTTTTGTTGATCAATCATGAGATAAATATTCGAGTGATTATTCATGCCAGACCTCACCAGTCATCTCCTGCATTAGGTCTAGTAGCTTCTAAAAACCCTAGAAGCAACCAACTTCTTTAATACCTCTCCTTTCAAATTTTTTCAGAATTTCTCACTTGAGAAGCATAATACTTCCAAAAAAAAAAAGCTTTATGAGAAAAGTATTAATAAGGAAGAGGGATCTATGACAATTAGAAATGAAATTTCACTCCCCACCAATCACAAGTCCTGTGCTTTTCAGCTTCACAAGTCCTGTGCTGTCTGGGCTACTGGTTCCCCTGTTTTTAGTTGTCCTGTTGCTGGAAGGGAAACCTTTCTACCAAACAAAGGAGTCCAGGCAATTGAATCAAGCTCTTGTCCTAGAACTTCTCTGTTTGTTTGATGTATCCCAAGATGCTGGAAGACAGCACAATAAGGCAAAGGTGCAAGGAGAGTAGCAGCAGCTGATTTGGGGATGAGAGAAATCTCATCATGTAGCAACATGGCCTTAGGCTTGCAAGATCTACCCTGTTCCATACACTCTCACTGTCGAGAAAAGTTCCCATCGATTCCTACAGACAAAACCAAATACTATATGATGATTCCAATACTTTATTTTAAAAGTGCACCTGGCTTTTTCATCCCAAACTTTTTTATTTGGATTCAAATCGAAACACAAAGACTGTATTATTCTATATCATTTCTAGCCCAGGAAATGCTAGAACCCTAGAAGAAATCTCCTGTCATATGATTCCCAACTAAATATTTTAAGAAGATAAAGATATGCAAAGAGGGATTTCAAATCCTGACCCATGGCGTTTTGGTCTCAGAGTAAGTTTTATATTCCTCCACGTCTAAAGCATACCCTTCTTCACTATTCAAGGCACATACATCATTTCTAGAGTTGATAGAAATATATATTTAAGCCATAAATGTTTAAAATGGAAAGACACATTTAAATAATTCAAAGCATTGAATTTATTAAGAATCTCCTATGAACAGAACATTGCACTCAAAGTATGAAAGTAAATAGAAAAAAAAAACCACAGAGCAGAAAGTCACTGCCCTCAACAATCTCTTTGAGGGATCAAATTAAAAACAAAGTGGGAGAAAGTAAAATAACTTACAAAGCATTACACAGCTTTTTGGCATTCATGAGGGTGACCCCCTCATCCCTCAAAGATGTTTAATGAATATTTTAAATTAATAATTTAAAAATAGTGTATAGTCCACAAATCTCCTCTTAAAATGAAATAAAGTGTAACTGAAATTTCAAGTAATATCTTCATACACCTTCTTCCCGAATGCTTGCTAGCACGGTTTAAAAACGCTGATTGTTTCCACTCAAAACCCCCACTGTTACCCACATTGAATCCCACCTCAATGTCCCCAAAGCTATTTCCTAGTTACACATTTAGTAGACCTTTTCACTTTGTCTTCATTTCTATTTCCAACATTAGAAGTCAACTCCCTCCCCTGCTTTCCAAAGCCCTTTTTCTTTTTCTAATGAAGTTTTACTTGTTTCATGAGAGGTACTATGTATTAAAATTTAGTTAAAGAAACCCTAACACCACATTGAAATGTAGAAACTGGGCAGAGATCAAAGCACTTTCACTAGCTAAGTAAATCACATTGAGAAGTTAGCCTTGGAGCATGTGGGATACAAATTTGTACCTCAGCACAATGACAAATTACTATATATTGTGGGACTTTGGAGCCACATTTCACAGCTGAAAGCATGAGCATTTAGGAGGCAAATGCCCTAGGTCTCCAGCAGAGATTGTAAACTTAAGGCACACAGGCAAGTCAAGCCCTCAGACAGGATACATCTGGCCTGCACAGCGTTTGTTTTGTTTTTGTTTTAAGTATTTGCCAAAATGCAAATGTCAGCTCAATTCACATAGAAAAGTCCAATTTCAGCCTTTATTTGAAAACTTGGAAGCTCTGGTAACACTGGGTCCATATCCTACAAGGCAGTGACTGGCTGGAGCCACTCCCCACATGTTCTCCAGTTTGCCGTGGTCTCTTACCCCCATACCTGGCCCTAACTCTGCTTGGGCTCTGTCTCTGATAGCAGCACACCATTCTAGACCTGGCATAAAATAATAGTGTTCCAGGTTTCCATGAGCTGGCCATTTGACATATTGATGTTCCGTGTATTAGCTTTTAATGAATTAGAGTTGTTCATTAGATAAATTGGTTTTATTAAGATAACATCAGGCAAACTGCTATTTGGTTAATTGGTCCTAGAGGGATGTTTGAATCTACCCTTTTATGTCTAGATTTATCATGCTATTCCATAAGATTGGGGAAGGTCATTCAACTCCAAGGACATTTTGTTGGTTACATTAAAGGTGACAAGGGCTGCAACTCTTAGGGTTCTTTTCTTTCAGAGCCTGGAAAAATCAAGAGTGGTCTCTGATCATCTTTTTTTCTTACATCTCTTCTTCCCAGTTTGGGTGCAAAAGTGGCTCAGAATCTGCTCCTACCTGGGCCTTGCCTCATCTCTTTTTCATTCACTCTCTCATTAGACTTTTTTCCATGTTGAGCCTGTCTCAAGGCTGTTGTCATACTTGTAAATGGCCTAGGACAGGCTTTTTCTAAGCACTGGAGTAAATGCTCTTGTTTGTGTCTTTCTCGATGTGCTTTTTCTGCACCGAGAAGGTTGACATTAGAGTAAGAAGTGCTAAGATATCAGATTTGTGTTAGCTGAAAACAGGCAAAGCCCCTGGTCAATTTGGATGGTGACTTCTTAGGTTCTCCTGGCATGGGGAAAAGGACATCCCTATATGATTTAGCCTTGCTCTTTAGAACACTGCATTAGGATTTGGGGGCCAAAGCCACTACGAATAAATGAGTAGTAGAAATAGTAGTAACAATGATGTCAACAGCTAATAGTACTTCAGAACTTACAATGTGCCAAATATTGTTCCACGTATTTGTATTATCTCATTTATCCCATATAATAATCTATTTTATATGATTATTCTATTTTTTACAGGCACAGAAAGGTTAAATAACTTCCCCAAGGTCGCTCTTCCAGTTAGTGGTGGGAGGAGAGTTTGGATACAAACAACTAGTTCTAGTGGCCATGTTCTTGAACATTACACCATTATCTCCTTTGAAAACAGGGAAGCAACAAATAAATTTAGCTATTGATGCTTTACATGTATTAATTTATGTAATATTTCCAACCACCCGGTGGGGTAGAAACAATTTTTACGTGTTATTACATGTGCTTTACATGTGAGGAAACAGACACGGAAATTATCTGGAGAAACTAGCCTTTCTCTCTCACTGTCCAGTGCATCTGTTTTTCTTTGGAAGCTCAGAGGAAGAAATAACTACAGCAGGTATAACTCAGGTATTCCTAGACCCTCACCTAGGTATTGTGCCCCATCATACTACTGGCAATACCACTGGTAATCAAAGTTAAATCTTCCTATACAAAAGGAGCTAATACTTACCTCACAGGTACTCGGGAACTAGAAATATGTACTTGAACTCTATCTATTTTTGAAAATATATCCTTAAAACTTTCTCAGTTTTATTTTTTTAACCGTTAAAATTATTTCTTTCCCTGTTGCAGAGAAACCAGAACTTCCTGATCAGGCTTACCAGGTCTTAAATAGAAAGGTCATAGGGCATAATTCTAGGAAAACAGGATGTGGATGCTCCAGTCCCCATCTCAGAATTACAGAAATGTGAAAAACCTACAGGCACCTCCCAAACACTCGGAAGCAAAAACTGCTGATAACAGGAATCACTATCATGCCTTCATAGTGTTATCTCTGGAAAAGACACAAACTTCTCAGACAATTTTGGAAGGAGATGTCAGGATCCAGATCAATTAATTCAGATATAAAATGGCACTGACTACAGTTTTTATCCTTCTCTAAGTGTTCTCAGAAACCAGCTAACATCAGTTCGTGTTAAAAGAGCAATTTTTAGAGGTTTTTGTTTGGTTTTGTTTTAAAATCAAGTATCTGCAATAAGGAGTGAGGCTGCCTTTAGAATATTTCCAGCTTCTCATAGACAGGCTGCCATAAAGCAAACACTCATTTCCTGACTCATAAATGACCTCCTTCACTGATAACATCTGCAAGATCCATAATTTAATCGAGAGAACAATAGAGAACTCTGAGAGCGCATCATTCATATTAGCATCAAATGCTGTTTATTCTCAAGGAATGACAACTTTAATTTTCTGGCACACTTAATAATAATTTAACAATATTAAGTCTATTCCTGCTTTCTTCTTTTCCATAGTATTTACAACCGTCTCACAGATTATATATATATTTTTTTCTGTATTTGTTTATTATGGTTTCCCCAATTTGAATGTCTGCTCCATGAGGGCAGAGGCTATATCTATTTTGTTCACTGCTAGATTCTCAGTACCTAAAATAGTGGCTGAAATATAAAGCATTTGCCACGTATTTGTAAAATGTATAAATGAGTAAATCAGTGAATAACTGCATGTGAATGGCAAACAATTATAATTAAATCAAAAGCAAGTATATTGAAATTCTATTCTATAATTAAAAATAGAATAATAGAAAAACATTAGTTTTTAAAAAATGAAATAAATATAATTTTGGTTCTTAGCTGGTTAGGATAAAAGAGGAGAAATAAACATGAGAAGAACAAAGTTAATAACTCATTGCACTTAAATTATAAAAACAAATGGGAGATTCCAGTGCTTTATATATTGGAAATTTTCTGTAAACACTTACACATTAATTTTAGGCAGAACAGATTTGTAAAGTATAGTTTGGAAAATAAACTTGTCCAAGAGCTTCTAGAAGACAAAGCTACAAAAGCCAAGCCTCATTTACTTATTCACAATATTAAACTATCATATTCCATAAGGATACAACAAGGATGATTTCCTGAGTTTCTTTCCTTTAAGGTGAAGTACTAAAGGTATCTCATTTTTTAGTAATTCATAATATTCCTTTATAATATAATATGTGAGGATATTTTATCTGTTCACTGTTCATTTGTATTACCCTTCTTTTCACAACTAAATTATAAAATCCTGATTAAATAACAAAGTATTTACCCATATCCATCCTTTATCAGGATTAGTGCAGAGTATTATGTTCATGAGTACATTTTTAGCTTATTGATGATAAATTAGGGTCTACACTTGATTCCACCACAAGATTAGTTGGATATAAGTTAACCATTGCAAATATCTCTATCTCTTCCCAAATTTCTCAAGTTGCATTAACCAATTCCTTACTCTGCACTCTTCATGTAGTACATCTATGGAACAGTACCATAGCACCCATAATTAATTTTATTTACCATTTTCCAATAAAAGGAACCATGTTGTTGGAGGAATCACTGATTAAAGGGTTGGGGCAGGAAACACACAAGATAAGCCTAGACTGTTGCAGTGTCAGAAAGTAAGAAAGTGCTCAAAAACAAACAAACAAGCAAACAAAGAAAAGCAACAATAAAGGTACGTCAAAGACACACTTAAGTCAACGATTAGAGCTGGAGCAATCTGGGCAACTAAATAAATAGAATAATATTTAATTATAAGCTAAAGTAGAAAATAAATATCCATGAGCCCGTAATGGTGCAAATAACTGACTGAATAAATACATACATAGTGATGAAGAGACAAATCTCTCATGCAGAATAATTCTAAAACAGTTATGTAGTGTGAATGGCATATGGTTGACACCTTTCCAAATAGTTCAATATGGAAAGAGGGAATAAAAGAATATAGTGGAAAAACCTAGCAAACATTACCTCAGTCAGATAATCAGGTTAACATGAACAGAGCTAAGTCATGTGGTTAGTGCAAACTCTTGACATGATGTGATAAGGATGATGCTTTATCTCTGTGTTCACACTCCTTCAAACCATAACTCTAGTCTAATCATGAAAAAAACGTCAGGCAAATTCCCACTGAGGAACATCAAAATAGCTGACCAGTTCCTCTCAAAACTGTCAAGGTCATAAAAAATGGAAAGTCTGAGAAACTGTCGCAGCCAAGAGGAGTGAGCGGAATGAAACATGATAAGTTGAAAGCCCCTGCTTAATACATGCAACTCCTCACATGCTTTAAGGTAATAAAAGCCATCTACAGCAAACCCACAGCCAACATTATACTGAATGGGGAAAAGTTGAAAGCATTCCCCCTGATAACTGGAACAAGAAAAGGATGCTCACTTTCACCACTTCTATTCAACATAGTACTGGAAGTCATAGCTAGAGCAACAGACAAAAGAAAGAAAGGAAGGGCACCCAAATTGGCAAAGAGTAAGTCAAATTATTGCTGCTTGCTGATAATATGACTGTATACCTAGAAAACCCTAAAGACTCATCCAGAAAGCTTCTAGAACTGGTAAATGAATTCAGCAAAGTTTCAGGATACAAAATTAATGTACACAAATCAGTAACTCTGCAATATACCAACAGTGACCAAACTGAGAATCAAATTAAGAACTTAACCCCTTTCAAAATAGCTGCAAAAAAACAATAATACTTAGGAATATACCTAATCAAGGACCTGAAAGACCTCTATAAGGAAAACTACAAAACACTGCTGAAAGAAATCAAAGATGACACAAACAAATGGAAACACATCCCATGCTCATGGATGGGTAGAATCAATGTTGTCAAAATGACCAAAGTGCCAAAAGCAATCTACAAATTCAATACAATTCCCATCAAAATATCACCATCGTTCTTCACAGAAGTAGAAAAAATAATCCTAACATTCGTATGGAACCAAAAAGGAGCCGCATAGCCAAAGCAAGACTATGTAAAAAGAACAAATCTGGAGGCATCACGTTATCTCACTTCAAACTATACAATAAGGCCGTAGTCACCAAAACAGCATGGTACTGGTATAAAAATAGGCACATACACCAATACAACAGAATAGAGAACCCAGAAATAACCCCAAATACTTATAGCAAGCTGTTCTTCAAAAAAGCAAACAAAAATATAAAGTGTGGAAAGGACACCCTATTCAACAAATGGTGCTGGGATAATTGGAAAACCGTATGTAAATGAATGAAACTGGATTCTCATCTCTCACGTTATAGAAAAATCAACTCAAGATGAATCAAAGACTTAAAGTTAAGACCCAAAACCATAAATATTCTAGAAGACAACATCAGAAAAAATCCTTCTAGACATTAGCTTAGGCAAAGACTTCATGACCAAAAGCCCAAAAGCAAATGCAACCAAAACAAAGATAAATAGAAGGGACTTAATTAAACTAAAAAGCTTCTGCACAGCAAAAGAAATAATCAGCAGAATTAACAGACAACCCACAGAGTGGGAGAAAATCTTCACATTGTATACATCCAACAGAGGACTAATATCCAGAATCTACAAGGAACTCAAACAAATCAGCAAGACCAAAACAAACAGTCCCATCAAAAAGTGGGCCAAAGACATGAGTAGACAATTCTCAAAAGAAGATATATAAATTTCTGACAAGCATATGGAAAAGTGCTCAACAACACTAATTCTCAGACAAATGCAAATCAAAACCACAATGTGATAACACCTCACTCCTGCAAGAATGGCCATAACCAAAAAATAAAAAGAAAAATAGATGTTGGCATGGATGCAGTGAAAGGGAACACTTTTGCACAGTTGGTGGAATTGTAAACTAGTACAACCACTATGGAAAACAGTGTGGAGATTCCTTAAAACTCTAAAAGTAGATCTACTATTTGATTCAGCGATGCCACTACTAGGTATCTACCCATGGAAAAGAAATCATTATATGAAAAAGATACTTACACAAACATGTTTATAGCAGCACAATTTGCAATTTCAAAAATATAGAACCAGTCCAAATGCTCATCAATCAATGAGTAGATAAAGAAAATTATATATATGTGTGCGTTTGTGTGTGTGTGTGTGTGTGTGTGTGTGT
>NW_012114744.1:6618360-6620630 GCF_000951035.1 Colobus angolensis palliatus | reverse complement strand
GTGACTTGAAAGCTTGAGAGAGATGCAAATTTTCAGGCCCCAACTTTGACTATACAAAATCAGAATTTGCCAATAAGATCCCTAGATCATTGGTATACACAAGTAAGTTTGAGAAACACTGATATACACCTCTGCCCAATTGTTCTTTGAAAGGTCTCACCTTTGTAATGCTCCCTCCCCTACCCACACCAATTATAGGGTCCTACATATCACTCTTATTTAATAACAGTGTGTTGAATAAAACTTGAGTGCTTCGTGTCACTTGTAAGATTTTTGATGTCAGCCGGGTGCAGTGGCTCATGCCTGTAATTTCAGCACTTTGGGAGGCAGAGGCGGGCAGATCATGAGGTCAGGAGTTCGAGACCAGCCTGGCCAACCCAGTGAAACTCCATCTCTATTTAAAATACAAAAAATAGCTGGGCATGGCAGTGGGTGCCTGTAATCCTAGCTACTCTGGAGGCTGAGGCAGGAGAATCGTTTGAACCAGGGAGGCGTAGGTTGCAGTGATCTGAGATCATGCCATTGTACTCCAGCTGGGTGACAGGGCGAGACTCCTTCTCAAAAAAACAAAACAAAACAAAACAAAAACTTGGTATCTGGCTATAATAATGTCCTCCTCATAATCCTTGTCATGAGTTTGATGCTGTATCTTGTCTTCTTTTATTACTTGAGTATATAATATGACATTTTGACAGACATTCCTTACGCCAAATTCTGCAGAACAGGAAAAGAGGTTTTAGTGTATAATTAGCATCATGACACTTCATTTAACAAAATATTATTCCTTCTTCCTGTTCTATTAAATGGTATTTTGCATGACTTTTGTGAAATGCAATGAATAAAACCTCATCATATCTGGGTTAACATTGTATAATAAGGCACTGGGGATTGTGAGAAGTCTAAGAGGGAGGAAAGAACCACTGATTTCTAATTTATTTCAAGAATAAATCCACACTAATTCAGCACAGATGAGAATTAAGGCTTGAGAAAATATAATTCGCTAACATGAGAAGAATAATCAACTGTCTCTCAATGGCTTATTACTTAATGCCACAAGTATTTTAGGATTACACATCTCCTATTCATAAGCATTATTTTCAATAATCTTTGGAGATTTATTGAACCCAACCATAACATTACTGTGAGATATTTATGAAGGAAGTCTTATCTTCCATTTTAAAATCAAACAATAGATAATCTAATGAGCTTGTTCAGGGTCATTTCAAATAGAGGATATGAGGCATAAAACTCAGACCTCCCAGGAATGATAATACTGACATTTTGGGGATGTTACAGGGATAATGAGTTAATATTTGTAAAGTGTGTAGGACACTGTCCAATACTTGGTAAGCTTTATATAAGCATTTATTCAATGAATAGCTAGGTATGTGGTAGGTAGATACAGGCAGATAAATCCAACATCTAGGTGATGAACTTTCAAGTAACAAAATGTGACTTCTATGTGTCTTGCCAGCCTATTACTTAAGGCTTCTGAACACAGTGACACACCAAAGTGTCATGAAGAAAACATAGGAAATAATAATCTTCTCTTCTAACCCTGACCCACACCCTCATGTTTCCTCAGCAGGCATTCCTCCCATAGAAGGAAGAAATATTAACTTGGCAGATACTCAGTAGTGGTTTCAATCTAAGAAAAAGAGAGAACCTCACAGTGGTTGGCCTCAGTTAAAATGTATGCATATTACCTAGAACCAGGCTCAGCAGTTTTCTCTTATTTGCTAGGTGACATCTTAAGCCCTGAGATATGATGGAGGACAGTACATTTTCATAAGTAAATAACAACAAACTCCAGGTAGTAGACGCTACCTGGTGAGCCAGGCCAAGTCTCCTTGGATCCTAATGTGTATGCTTCAGATACGGAGGAAGCTGGGTAATGAGTAAACAGGGCTGTCGCCTAAGACAAGTTTCATCCACTTCACAGTTTTCTTAAAATTGGCCCTGTTCCCAGCAGCCAAGGGTATATCAGAAGTGTCTCCTAAGGCTAATAATTCTGTCATCTATGAGACGAAGAATATTTAGGCCAATGTGAAACTATGCCAAGTACTATTAAACTGCATCATTCCTATGCCGCTACGTGGTTTTTTTTTTTCCTTTTTTTTCTTTTACTTCAAGTTCTGGGATACATGTGCAGAATGTGCAGGTTTGTTACATAAGTATACATGTGCCATGGTGGTTTGCTACACCTATCAACCTGTCATCTAGGTTTTAAGCCCCGCATACATTAGGTATTTGTCCTAATGCTACCCCTC
>NW_012114744.1:6600679-6617055 GCF_000951035.1 Colobus angolensis palliatus | reverse complement strand
TGATGCAATAATTTTGTATTATAACTCAAATCTCTAAAATATAATATAAATGAATTTCACAGCAAAGTTGTATTTTATAGCAACAAGTTGAAAAAATCTAATTATTAAGAAGGAATTCATTTAAAAATATGGTGTATGCATACAACAATATGCTAAAAAGAATGAAGCATGCATTTTCTATACACTTTTGGGAAATTTGTATGATATTCTGGTTAAAAGCTCAGGTCTGATGACAAACTGACCCTTGGGTCAAGCGCCAGCTCCACCATTTATGACATGAACTGCTTTGGATATATGGCTGTCTAAACCTTGGTTCATCTTTGAGATAGAAATATCTACCTTATGGACTAGAAGTGAGAAATAGATTACATAATACATATAAAGTGCATAGAACAATGCATTTAATTAGTATAGTAGTCCCCCTTATCTGCAGGAGATATGTTTCAAGACCTCCCCACTCAAGTGAATGCCTGAAACTGTGGATAGTACCAAACCCTATAAATACTATGTTTTTTCCTATATATACATATCTTTGATAAAGCTGAATTTATAAATTAGGCACATTAAGAGATTAACGACAATAAATAATAATAAAATAGAATAATTATAACAATATGCTAGCTTCACTACTCTTGCCCTTTGGGGCTATTAAGTAAAATAAGGATGACTTGAGTAGAAGCACTGAGATGAAAGTCGATCTGATAAATAAGAAGGCTACTAAGTCACTCAAGGGTAGGGGGCATCTACAACATGGAGACGTTAGACAGAGGGATGATTCACATCCTGGGGCAGAACAGAGTGAGACAGTTTGAGATTTCTTCATGCTACTCAGAATAATGCACAATTAAAGCTTACAAATTGTTTATTTCAGAGTTTTCCGTTTAATATTTTTGGACTGCAGTTGACTATGGGTAACTGGAACCAGAAAAGTGAAACCATGGATGAGGGAGGAATACTGTACTCAATAAAGGCTAGCTTAAAACTATTGATTTAAAAATGTATTTTTTTAAATTATTAATATCACAAGACTTTTAACATGTACTGTTTGTAAAGAGGCAGGAGATAAAAAAGTAGAACATAAGTGTGTGTATGTATTGTGTGTGTGTCTGTGTGTGCATGTGTGATGCTTAAAAAGACTCCTGGAAATATGCACAACATTGTTAACCATGTTATCTCTGGAATTTGGAGTAATTTTCACTTTTATTTTTGCATTTGCCAGTATTTGATTGAATATTCCACCATAAACATGTAACATTTTTATAAACAGGAAGACTATACATTAAGGTAAGGAACATCATTCTCCAAAACACAAATTGTCCTTTCACACACTGTGTATCTCTCAAAGCACTATAAAATGCCAATAAAATGTTATACAGAAATGAAAATGTATATAAAATTAACATGGACATTGATCATTTTAAAATTCAAAATGTCTCTGATATAAGACAGAGTGTCTTAAAAATACTCAGCATGACAAGACAAGATAAGGGGATTTCTTTCCGTAAGACAAGAAACGAAAATCAGTTTTATCATGTGGTAATCACATTGTGTACAATTATAAAGTAGAGATTTCAGGTACCACACAAAATAAATTGTTGCTGATAAACCTTAATATGCTATCTTTCCTGAAGGTGGACAAATAATGAACAGAAATATCTGAGCAAACAAACCAATGAAAATGTAAACCCTCTTTATTCCCTATACATTTGCTATCTGGATGAGTTTTCAGATAACTGTGGAACGTGCCTGCCATTCCGGCATTCCTAGCATTTCTACTATGACACAAATAACAGTTTTCCAGAAGAAAGTTCATCAGTTTTATACTACATCAATGAATTTGGAATTTCACTCTATACTTCCATAGAACAACAGGTAAAGTTCTCAATCTTAAAACAGCCTCACTTATTAAGATAAGAGATTTGATGCTGATGAACTTTGGTGACATGGGAAACTTCTTGTGCAGCTGATGAGAAATGACTTAACCTTTTCAGATAGAATAGATAGAATTTTGATAACATAAATGAAGAGCTTTAGAAATGATTCTCAGTCTTTATTCCAATAACTTTAATTTCAGAAATCTATGCTACAAATAATTAGGAATGTGGATGAAGATTTATGTATAATAATGTTATCAGTGCATTATTTACAATAGCAAAACAGTGGGAAATATTATCTAATGATGTTGGAAAAATTAGGTAAACTAAGTTAAGGAAGTATTCAATAAATTTATGTAACATAACTTTATGCAGCCATTGAAATAATGTTTACAAAGTTTTTATGGCATGTGTTTCTGATAATAATAAAGTTAAAAAGCTTTATTATTATAGCTATTAAACTAACAGCTAAAAAAGCAAGCTAGAAAACTGCACAAAATATATACAAGCTTATAAAGAAACATCCAAAATTAATTGTCATTGTTAGTGGGTTACAGGTAATCCCTCTCATTCATTAGTGTACTTCTTTTTGCTCTTTCCAAATGGAATGGACCTTAATGATCATTTAATCCAAAAATATCCATTTTATGCAAATGAAAGGCATCTGGAGAAATTAAGCGATTTAGACATGGTTTCACATAGACAATGCAACCTAGGCCAATGTTCTTTTCCACACTATCATCTTGCTGCTCTTTGGGGGCCTATAATTATCATGTACAATAAATCATGTGTTCATATTTGTGCCTTGATCCTACTCTTCCAGAAAGCTCAGTGTGTCCAAAGACAGTCTAAATTCAGTTGTGCTATCATTTTTAAATGAGATCATTGGCTTTGACTGTAAAGAAGCTAACATGTACAAATGCTTCGCAAGTCAACTCATAATTAATGAGTTCAGTGTCTATGCAAATTCAGTAGTGCGGCTTCTCACCAACGTGAAAGGTTGATTCAAGGTCCTGGCAAGGCAAATGAGGAATTGTTTGGCTACTAACTACTTAAATAGGAGATATGCAGAAATTCTTTATGCTTTTGTAAGAAAAGCTGAAAAACCATAATAAAAAACTAACTAGCACAGTCATTCTCAACATGTGGTCCCAGGACCAGCACATTACCATTACCTGGAAACTTGCTAGAAATCCAAATTTTTAACCTGCCTCTCCATTCTTACTGAATCAGATCTACTGTGAGTAGGGCCCAGCAATCTGCAGTCTGCAACTTAACAAGCCTTCCAGAGAACACTGATGCATGCCAAATTTGAAAATCACCATCCCAGCTAATCAGTAGGCACCATGGTAGAGCTTTGCCAAAACTACGTTTTCAATTATATAATTATAAAATATAGAGCCAGTCAGGTCCCCTAAAGTCGCCTCTGCTCTCCTCATCCCTTAATCACTTGTTTAGTGACTCTGATAAGGAGGTGGAATGTTAAACAAGATTTTTTAAATTCCAAGAGTTCCCCACTCTAAATGGAACATTTTGTTATATAAATGGTGAGATTCGCTGTGACTTTCCTACTTTTCCTTCGAGAAAGAGCTGAAACTCATTATTATTATTATTAAAGGTTACAATCAACTTGTTGGTAGAATTCTTTCTTTGGAAACAGAGATGTCACTGGCTTGATGAAACCTGAAAGAAGGTTACAAAGAGCCTTCACTAAGGGTAGGGGGATGTGAGTTCTGTTCCTCAGTTGGTTGAGCTCAGACACAGCCCTGAGCACGTTTCATTTTGCTCTACCACAGAGCTGTTTCTTATCATGATCACTAATTTTTTTTCCAAAAGTCCAAAGAAGAAAATGGCACTTGAATATTTGAAGGAGAGATTCAGCCATTTTATTAGTTATTTGCAGGTTTATTTTTTTCAATTGTGTATACATTTAATTGTGTATCTACTAGGTATATGCACGGCATTGTTTTATGCAGAATAGCATACAAATAGATGAATAAAATACTCCCTGCTTCACAAGAAGTTTATAACACAAAAGGGGAGATAAGATGAACACAAAAATATTATCACAAAGTATGACACAAAGCATACCCTAGGCATGAAAGATATATGACTAATGTATGATGAGGTCTAAGGAAATTTGTTCACCATTTGGCTTCAGAAGAATTGAGGTGAGGATTCATATATTCATTTGAACTTTAAGAAATGACAGAGCCAGGCGAGATGGCTCACGTCTGGAATCCCAGCATTTTGAGAGGCTGAGGCGGGGCAATTCCTTGAGCCCAGTAGTTTGAGACCAGTCTGGGTAACATAATGAGATTCCCCTCTCTACAAAAAAAATAAGAAAAATTAGCTGGGCTTAGTGGCAGGCTCCTGTAGTGCTGGCTACTCAGAGATTGAGGTGGGAGGATCCATTGAGGCCAGGATGTCAAGGCTGCAGTGAGCCATGGTTGCACCACTGCGCTCCAGCCTGCGCATCAGAGCCAGATTGTCTCAAAAACAAAAACAAAAACAAACAACAAACAAACAAAAAACTGACAGAAAGGAGGGAGCTCTAGGAAACAAAAACCTCAACAACAACACAAGGCAGAAAGCTTTGAAATACGATCAGGCAAAGGTGAGCAGACCAATTACTGTAGTTATCCTTCCTAGCCACGTATTAGTATCACCTGGGAAACCTTTTTTTTTTTTAAATAATGATGTCCTGGTCTGTCTCCCTCCCCCAAAATTCTGATTTAATTTTCTGGAGTGTCACCTGGGCATTGGCTTTTTAAAATTTTAAGTTCCTTAAGTAATTGGAATGTGTGAACAGGCCTGAGAACCAAGGCTATAGCAGGAATGTAGAAGTGTCTGGCCCCATAGCATGGGAAGTACTGAATGCCTGATTAAGAAATACGTGTTCTGTTTAGTAGAAAATAATAGGGGAGTGTTTAATAGCTACTATGATGGCACAAGGATGAGGCAAAGTAGCTGAAAGAGGAGCCAGGGCAGAGCAGATGCACATTTTACAGGGCTTGGTGACAGATGTGTGTTGTGATTTCAGGAAAGAGAAACTGAAACTGTAAGGAGGCAGGTAGATTCCTGAACAGGCCAGTTTTTCTTGAAAACTTGAGATTCCAGTTCACCTAAGTAAGCAAGTCCTCTGTTTTTGTTTGTTTGTTTGTTTGCTTTTTGACAGGTATACTACTGTCATTTGCTCAAGGAAATATAAAGTTGGCATCATGAAATTAACATGTTTTTAAGAAAGAAATGATCGCTCAGAGCTTAAGGAAGACTGCCCAAATAATAGTGATCTCCTAATGGGGATGGGGGATGTGATGATGAGCCTTAGAGCTGAGAGAGTGAGGGAATATGGAATTAGCAACAGAAACATGTCAGGAAAGAATGACAGATACTGCTGGGGTAGCACCATCAGTTGTGTTTTATACATGTTGAAGCCGTAGGATGCACAAATCAAAACATCTATCAGGTACCTGGACAATTTTGACTCTCCAAATTCTGCCCATAGGAGACAAATTAGGTAGGATTCAACCGTATTTAGAGGTTATATCTCCTGAGGGAGATATTGCATCTGCAGAGTAGGAAAAAATTATTGATGAGAGTATCAAGAAAAGGAAAAAAATGACTGAGGATAAATGTCTTGGAGAATGTCCATATTTTGAGAGGGAACATTCTTGGAGAATGTCTGTATTTTGAGAAGGAAAGAAGGAGGGGTTGAAAGATGGGAGGTGCAGGTTTAGGCATCATTCAGGAGGTTAAGAGAGAAAAAGGTTTGGAAGATCACTCCCAACGCATATCACATGCAAGGACACGGTGGTGTGGTGTTTATTCCACTATGGCTCATGCGTTTCATCAAGTTTGGGAAACACTACTAGAGTAAGAAAAAAGAAACTGAGAAACTACCTCAGTGAATTCACATCAATGCTATCAGGATCCATTGACATCCTGGCCTCAATGGATCCTCCCATCTCAATCCCTGAGTAGCCAGCACTACAGGAGCCTGCCACCACGCCTAGCTATTTTTTCTTACTTTTTTGTAGAGAGGAGAATCTCACTATTCTATTCTATTCATTATAGAATAGAATGTATATAACTTTTGAGAAATACTGATATTCTACTCACGCCCAAATCTATTCTCATACCAAAAATATTGCAATTCAATAGTGACTGAATTTTCTAACAAAAAGGAATTTCTTGGTAAATTTTGAAGGCACAATTTTAGGAGGTAGGTGGGGGCAAAAGTTGTTATAGACAGTTAATTGGAGAGAGATTGCTAAGAAAAAAATTCTACTTTTTCTTAAGGCTTTATTACCCAAATGGAAGTTTGTATGTCCACCAAGAGACAGTATTAGAGGGAAGCAACTTGAGCTAAAAAAGATGAAAGACCATCAGGGAAAAATGTTAATTATTTTGGGAAACGTCAAGTCTAAAAAGGAAGTGAGTTAGGTTTCAACAATATTTATAATATTGAGAGTAGAAAGTAAAAGTTGTACAATTGTTAAAAGACAGTCTGGGAACTATAGTTAGAAGCTCCCAAACTCCTCCCAAATTGAGAAAAATATCAAAAATACTTCAAGCAGCTAAACTTAATAATGCATTGGCGTAGCAAATACACTGTACCTGGAGTCTCCAAACTCCCGTTTTAGTTAATCCACAAACTATCGTTTGAAAGATCCCATATGAAGGAGTTTGTTTATCTGTCCTGGAGTCTTTCCTCAATCTAATTGTAATTCAGATATTATGTGTTTTTACAAATTAAATCTACCATTCAAAGCACAGTTTAGGCAAAACCAAACAAAAATGTCTGATTTCTTATCAAAAAATAGTCTTTTCCATTTTAAAGATACACAAAAAGAACAACGACCTGAAATAAATTACTTATCAAATTTTCAGTGCTGCATTTTTCCTTAAAAATAAGAGAAAGTACATCTAACAAGACAGTTCAGAGAAAGTATCTTCAAAGCTATATTTAAACATTTCCCAGCTTTAGACAATTTAAATACCCAGTCTGGTTTCTATGAAACTTAAAAAGATCAAACAATTAGAAAGAAGCTAGGCTTGACGGGGCAATGCTAGGGACTTTGGTAAACATCTGGTTGCCATTTTCAGTTGTAAGACCTAACCCATTTAAGGAAGCAGTTTAGATTCTTTGGAGTAAAAATGAGACACTAGCTTTTTGTTCTCTGTGCACAGCGAAGGGTAAAGAAAACATCAGAATGGGGAGGTCACTCTAAGCTCAACTTTTATAAATAAGACAATTTTTTTTCAAAAATTAAAGTAAATTGAACTCAAGTCTCTGTAGTCTAAACAACTCAATTGAGTTAAGGTTAAGTAAACATTCCTTGAGCTCCAGTGAGCCAATTAAAGAACGAATTCTGTTTGGTCGTAAATACATCAGTAATTCTACAAGCACTGAGGAAAATAACAATAAACCTGAGCATACAATTACTGTGTGTCATAACACAATAAAATAGAATAGTGCAGTCTTATATGTTTCTTTGATTCAATTTCTTTTTTTCCCCCCGGTTTGATTAGCTAAAATACAGAAGCACTTCTGATACCATCCAAAGCCTATTACTTGCATAATGAAAAACGTATGTCAAATGTGTTCTCGGCGAAACACCGGCAAGGCAAAACACACAGTGCCTTTTAAATGTGACCTTTACTCTTTTGTCTTCCTGCTAAATAGTCATAGAGCATATTAAACTCAGGAAAGCAGCAGGGTGCTTGTGTGGGGGAAAAGGAATGGGAAGAGAAGTTCATTAGGTTCTCAAGCCTTAAATTAGCAGAAGCATCTGCTATAAACGTGCACTACTAGTCCAAGAGGGCCACATCCAGATTTGCTCCAGACTGGTGTTTCTCACCTCTTCCTTGCCTGCTATTTCTCTCTTCCACTCGTGCAACACCAGACAAAGCAAAGAGTAAAGAAAAGGAATCCCTGCAATGATAGAGATTCATATTTTTGTCTTGTTTTCTCTCATTCTGTGTGTTTGAGTCTTATATTTTACCACAGAACTGTAGAGTTCAAAAAAAGCTTTCGTGGTAATTTCACTCATTCTGCTACATAATGCAGCAACCCAGAGTTGCTTCTGTTGCAACAAAACTTCCTACTTTTTGGTTTGGGCTGTTCTATTGCTGGACAACTATGATCGATAAAATGTCCTTCCATAAACTGGTCCTAGTGATGCCTTCTAGAGTTACTAAAAATAAATCTTGCATTCAAGCACCTCGTTAAACAATGGGAATACGAAAATATTGGTTCAACTACGTATAGGGCCTCCCAGAAACATTCTTTTCAGTTGAACAATCTGTTTTCTCATTCCTGCTACAGTTCTGGCTTCTGCTGCAACTGTAGAAATAAACCCTCTTGAAGTATACGTAACTAATTCTGACAAAATGATAAAATATACTCTGTGTCAGAGTCTTTTGAACTACATGTTACTGAGACTTGACCCCAGGAGCAGGTTAAAACCTTAGAAAAATATGTATCTTTTTTTGGCCACTTACTATCCTATGAAGTAAAACAATGATTTACTGAATAGCACCTGGATGATAGGAAAGAGAATAATTTGATGGTGTCTTTTTTTTCTACAGAAGTGTGTTATTAAAATTCCGGATCGTAATACATGTTTTTTCAAAGCAAAGAACTGGAAGCCAATAAAACTTACGTTACACTAAGAAATAAACTACAGAGCATAATATAGAAGATGCAGATAGGACCTAAGTGATACGACGTGGTTTTTGACTGTTCTCCTTCTTGCTTTGTAGGTTCACAAGTAGCAGAAGCTGTATACTTAGTTTTACCAGAGAGCATCCTTAGGTAACACTTGTGTTACACTGCTTTACAGGCTATTGAACCTTCAGTAAATCAATTATCACCTCTCAGAAGATGACCCACAAATCTACATCTCCTGACCTGGCCTTTCTGCTTGCTTGAGTTTCTGCTGAATACATCCCTATGAAAAGTTCACAACACCTACCACTGAATATGTATAGAACGAAACTCATCCAACCTGTCCCAAAATCAATAGGTCAATTAACCTGCAAATGTAACAAGAGAGCCTCGAAAGCAAGGAAAGAGTAAAATTCTGAAAAATGGACACAAGTACTTAAAAGCCCCAGCAGTATAGAATCATTGGATGTATAAACTATCAGCCCTATGTAATACTATATTTATTGTTTCATTATCTTTGGTGTAAGAGTGGATTTAAGTCTAAGTAAAATATCAGTGTTCCTCTAAAGTCAGATAAAATAAAAGTTTTATAAATTAAGTTTTAATATGAGTTTCCCGAGTGAATCTGCTGTTTTGGGAGTCCAAATATTGATGCACTCTGTTACCCTCCTTTGTTCATGTATTTAATACATACTTATGAGATGCCCCTATGTGGAAGGTGTGGTTATAAATGATAAGCAGAAAAGATATGGTCCCTGACCTTAGGAAGCGTACTTTTTTTGTTGTTGTTGTTAATGTGAGATTTTTCCACGGGAATAATCCGGGACAGTATGTCAGAATTTCAGGAGGATTTACAACCCAGACCTTTTAATGAGAACATAGAAGTTGAGAAGGCTAAATTGAAAAACACCCATCAAGTTCATTTTACCCACAGTGACATCCAACAGCAGCACTCTTATACTACGGCGTATTTTAAATACACCTCCCTACAGGGGAAATGTCATGCTCTCCTTTCTGTAACTAGTTCTTGACAGCAGTAACAGTATTATCTCCCGTTTATGGGGTGATTACTATGTACCATTCTTAAAACAACCTCAAAAGGATCAACCTGTAGATGAGAAAACCAAGACTTTGAGAGGATAAGATACTTGCCCAAGGTTATGTAACCATGAAAAGGTAACACTAAGGACTCCAACCTAGGTTCTGTCTTACTTCAATGCTTATACTTTTTAATTCCCAAAGTCTACTACCACCCCAAGAAAGTTATTATTGTGGTTAAACTCATCTTACTTATGGGCAATTTAAAGTTCGACTTCCTTATAGCTTCTTTATTATTACAAATAAAAAGAAAAATGTGAAATATGTTTTCCATTACAAAGGTTAAGATTGATCTGTAGTGGATGTTTCTTTTCTATACAAACTTCAGAAACAGCTTTTGGCAAGTAGCCACTATAAATAAACCTTCAAAATGAGACTAAATTCCAAGTGATAAACTGATGTTGGACATTTTTTAAAGTGCAAGTGAATGTAAACAAAATATAGGAAGATAGAAAACTATTAAATTATAAACAAGGAAATAGATCTTTCTTTTTATATTTTCCACAACATTAAGTAGTGATCTGTATCTCTTGCTCTATTAACTATATCTTTTAATAGTGTTTCCCAAGAACATATTTGGGTAAATAACAGTGTCCTTATTAGGAGGTGAAAAGCTGTCAAGTAGCCTCATTTAAATACTGTTCTCCAGAACACACTGTATCAAGTTTAATATCAATACAAATTCCAATAAATACTATTTATCATAGTATTAACTCTAGCCCTTTATAGAAATGTCTTCACTATATCATGCTGTAATGTTATACTCTGAACTCATATTAAAATGTTGCTATGTGAACCAAGATATGACATCTACTTCATTTGTAGTACAAATGTTGCTCTGACTTTTGACCCATTACATAACTTACTGTTGTTTACTTAATACTCCCTTTGAAAAAAATTGCTTTAAATATCTTATTTGAGCATGTGGGAAGTTAGGGGGATGAATCATAATGGTTCCTTCTTCCTGAGAGTAAAACTTCCAAACTTCTATTCTTTCTCTTGTTGTTCTAGGTGCTTGGAGGCTCATGCACACAACTAAGCCTAAATTATGGTAGCTAAGTGGAATAACCAGTTTGGCCCCTAATTTTATATGTATATTTTATTAATTTTGTTATTATATATTTTATTGTAAACCATCATATCCCTTTTGAATAAGATTTGGTGTAAGTTTAATAAATGAAACATCTCAGTCCTAGAGTTCAATCATCAGCTTGATATGACATCAAGTTACATAGGCTTATTCTGGATACAGGTGCTAGGAAACGTTTTTCAGTAAAGGGCCTAATAATAAAAATTTTAGGTTTTGAAAGCCATACAGCCTCTGTCACAATTAATCAGCTCTGCCTTTGTAAAACAAATGCTGCCAAAGACAATACAAAAACAGAGGAGAGTGGCTGTTTTCTAATAAAACTTTATTTACAAAATCAGGCAGTGGGCCAGATTTAGCCAGTGTACTATAGTTTGCCAGCCCTTGGCAAGAACATCTATATGGTCTTTTACTTTCTGTATTTCTTCAAAAAACATTCTATGTGAAACCCCCAAGTTATAAAAGCAAGAGCAATTTTAAACAGCAAGACTGACTTTAATTCTGTAGCTTGATTGCAGGTTTGCATTTTGTTTTCCACGTGGATTATAATATATATAATTTGAAAGTATAATATGTATTCAGAAATTAACAGAAAATTGCCAAATATCCAGTACTCTTCAAGTATACGTAAATGATTCTGATCCAATGATCAAATCTACTCTAAGTCAGAGCCCCTTGACCACATACTACTTGGATTTTACCATTGGAGTAGGATAAAAACTTTCCTTTTTAGGCCACTATATGCTGAAGCATTGATTTACTAAACAGCACTTACATGATAGGAAACAGAATAATTGAATGGTGCTTCTATCTTTTCCTTTAGAGAATTATATGTTCTCACGAATGCAGGGGCATAAGATATATTTTCCAAAGCAAGGGATGGGAGAACCATAATAGTGCATGTTTTTACTCTGTTATGCTTTGTAGGCCTAAATCTGTAAAGAAAATTGTCTCAGACTGTTCTCAAAATCAGTTTAAAGATGAAATGCTGTTTGTAAATACCTATGCAGTTAAATCATAGGCAATGTAATAGCATAATAGCAAGCAGACTGTTGCATTGTTTTATTCCCAAAATTAACTCTAAAAATTGTTACTCTTTGAACCGATAATATGTCCCTCAGAACAGTGCTCCCCAAACTGGGCTACACATAAGAACTACTTGTGGCTATTTTTAACATGTAACATCCTGGGCCCCTTTCTCTGGCTTCTGCATGAGATAAAACACTGACTGGACTTTACTTTGTCTCCTTCTAGAACTCTGATAAGGTTGGACCAAGTGATTCAGTCCCCACCACATACTACTCTGAAGTTAAGAACATTAATGCCTTTAATGGATAAGAGAATCGGGGCTCAGAGAACTTAACTTGCTTAAGTCATATGTTCATAGGCTTAAAATCTTTCCCAATAGAGACATCAATTTCTCTTATGTCATTAGAAAGGAATTAACCAGTCGGTGGGGTGACATAACACCCATATTCTAATGTAGGACTCAAAATTGCCTACTTTTTCCTTTTCAATAAGTGTCTAGTATACACGTCATAGGAAAACTAAATCAAATACAAAACTCAAAGGTTACTCTACTAGTAAATATTATATTTAATAGTGGAGTATTTCCTATCTGGCCTATGACTATTTTAGTTTTGCTGATTTTTATTCTTTTATGTTCCTCAAAAGGTTGAAAAAGAATGGCTCCAAGCCGGAAAGGGGTCACTTGTGCTTCAAAGGATGGTACAAAGCGAGTGACTTTAATTCTGTAGCTTGATTGCTGGTTTGCATTTTGTTTTGTGTGTGTGTGTGTGTAGTTTATAATATACATAATTTGAAAGTGCAGTATGTATTCAGAAATTGACAGAAAATTGCTAAATATGTACTACTCCTCAAGTATACGTAAATAATTCGGATCCAATGATAACATCTACTCCAAGTAGATTTTAGAGGTGAATGGGGTGGATCAGGAAAGGACAGGAAAGCAGGTGAAATAGGCAAAATAGAGAAAATACCTTCTCTAGGTATTGTCGTAGGATGAAAAATACATTTTATCAAAGTGTCAAATCTGCACCTGGGTACTCAGTAACATTTGTGAGAGTATCTGTTTTGTTTTTAATGTAATATTTTCAAATTGCACGTTAAAAAGCAGAAAATGCAGTGGTAAAAGGAAGTGGAGTAGGGCTCTGGATTATTCTGAATTGTTTCCCCTTTCCCCAGGCTGCTCAACTTGGAGAGGTTTCGTTTAAACACTCCCACTGTAGTTTCATATTCTCTGTTGATATACACATGGTAAAAACAACCATGAGGTGAATATGCAAAACTAAAGCAAAACAAATTCTGCAAGAATCACATCTCTAGGAAATACTGTTTGTAGCAAGTGCCTCAGTTCAAATATAATTTATAGATTAAATTTGTGGCGTGGAAAATAGGCTGCAATAAAAATGTTTTCTTTCTATACAATAAATCATCAAGGAAATGTTAGATTATAGTCACGAGTCTTTTAAAAAGGTATGTGATGCATATTTTTCTCATAGTAAAAACTACAAAATCAAATAAAAAATAAAAATCAATGTTCCATACTCATGAAATTGGGAAATTGCTACCCTTTCTTGAGACCTATCCAGTAAAAATATCTTATTATACACGGTAAAAGAATGCCAAGACAGAGGTAGGATCTAGATGTTTTAAAAGCTGTGGGAATGTGGGAAAAGTAAACCAAATCAGCATTTACACTGACAAATTCTAGGGACACTATGTAGTTATCTTGTGCCGCTGAGCCCAGCAGTTCCTTTGGCTGCCAGATTCTGTTGCCTTCAGGCTGTTTTTGCACTTCCTTGATATTTGGAAGCTGCAGAGTAAGTCTCCTTTTTCTGGTAAAACTGGCCCAAGAACATCGAGGGAAAGAGGAGCTATAACCCATCTGCTCTGCAGCTGGAGAAAATTGAAAACTAAAATTGAATTGAAGTTGAAATGTACAGATAATCCATGTTGTGCCCATAGAAAGTCAGTAGCAGCACCAAGAAGGCAGGGAAATTTAGGAATTTCAGAAAATAGTAGCAGGTTATCAGGGCCACTCTGCACAACTCCAGGAGCACGGGTCCTATGGCAGTGTGCGGTAGTTATACAATCACCCCTTCAGTGATGGGATGAAATATTTTGTGGAATGAAAGAAAGATTAAACATTTTATATTTTTTTCTTTATACCAATAGCTATTCTGATAAATAGGTTTTTAAATATCACTTATGGGTATTCCAGAACTTTAGATTGGTCTTACAGAATAGAGCCGACATCGGTGAGAATATAAGGTTTGCAAAGTTTCTTTTCAGCTTTCCTTAATATTCCAGAGCTTTCTTATTTTGTTTTCTTTTCCTCATTTGCTTCCAGAAGCTCAGTGCTTTAGATTTCCACACTACTCCTAGAAGGCAGTGATGACTAAATGGAGTAAACAAAAGCCTGTGTCCCCATGACCCAGGCTCTGAATATTTTAAGACCTTCTTTCTTCTCATCAAAACAGATCCTCTGTATTCTACTTCCTCAGAGTTTCTTTTAAGTAGCTCACAATTTCACTGTCAATGTGATAAAGGATGGCCATGGCTAAACAGTCCCCAACCTTCTCAGAAATATCTTCCCAACTTGCTTTCATTCATTTGCCAGCACAAACCAGCAAGGGGGCATCTAACTGAAGGAGTGCTGTGTTGATGGCAAGATTGTTGTGAAAACTACTGTGATACCAGGATCTGACTATTCTCCCCCAAAGGAAACAATGGCTGAGATAAACAGTTAATTCAAAGTGCTTATCCTCCTCCCCTTTTAATAAATAGGAAAATAGATATATTGTACAATCATTAAGAGAAGAATCTGATTTGCTTATTCTGAATGAGGTTTCTGCATCATTGAGCTCTCATAATGATAGATAAGTGCAGGATTATGGACCAAAGGAGAGATTGAAGTATCAAAGAGGTAAAAAACCAGAGCAGAGAAAGTGAGAGTTGAAACACAGGTATCATCTGTCCATCCCTCACACCAGATGTAAGATACAAGGTGTATCATATCAGCTGGTAAAGCCTCAGTTTCCTTTTCTGCAATCTGGGTTAGAAGTTGGAATTAATATTTCCTCATCTCAGGATGCTTGGCAGCTATAGTGTAGGTTAAATGTGATCATGAATACAGAGGATGGCATGGAATCCGCCACAGTTACTCGCTCAAGAAATGGTAGGTCTTATTGTTATTGCCCTTTTGAGTCTCATTATTTACTCAACTTTCTTTGCAAAAAACTTGTTTAAAAACTTGTCTCTTATTATTCTCTCCAAATGACAGAAATAAATGTACTTGACAAGTAATGGTGCATATGATCAATATCCATACTTCTTTCCTATTTAGAGCCAATCTGTGAATCACATTTAAGCTGGCTTCTGGAAACAATTTCCAGCACATTCTACTTGCAGTCAGATGAAGCTGCAATTTTCTTAAAATATGAAGCAGTTTGGGTGCTGGGCAGAACATATATTCAGTCTCATAAACATAAACATTTTTTATGTGGCATTTAAACATGAACTATGCGACTCCAAAATGCTACAAAAATATAAACAAAATAATTTCAGGAATAAAGAGATACAGTTAAAGAAAAATAGAGAGGAAGTAAAAAAAGAGATAAGTTTTCTATGATGTGAGAAAGTTGGTCAAGGATAAATATTTGGTTTTATAATTTTTTTTAGAGGGAGATAGTAGCACATTCTAGAAATTGTTTAACATTATATGTCAAGTGACTTTGGCAGTTACTTCTTACTATTCTGACCTTGTTCTAGTAGCGCCAGTCCAAGGCCAGCATTGTGCCTTTCTTCAGCGATCACAACGGTATAGCCATGTTGAGTCAGAATGCGCTGGTGTAGCCGAAGCTCTGTTTTGCTGTAGAAAGGAGGCCTGTAGAGTATGGCCCTTCGGCCATGGCTGCCAAAGTGTGTCTGCATTGATTCTTCGACCTAAGAAAAAAAGGCATAAAATTTCAATATAAAAAAGTAGTACATTTCCCTTGAAGGACATCATGAATGCAAGTCAAGGTCTATTTGGGAAGTTTTTCTTAAGTTTTTCTCTAGAAGTGAAAGACAATTTCTCTGAAAGACTGACAAGGACAAAGATGACCTCATATGCAAGAACTGAAGGTCAACTGAATTGTCCTCACTGTAACAGAAAGATGAAAATTTTAGGCTATAAAATATAGAGGTTCTTGGAGGAATACTGATGCATAGAAATATAGAGCTCAACTCTAGCTGAAAATACAAATTAATAGCAGTGCCTTTCATCTGCACTGTGCTTTTATAAAGTAGTTCTAGCTGCATTATCTTTTAATAGCTCTTTTAGGTAAACATGGTAGAGGAAACACTCAGAGAGGATAGGTTTTGTACGGAAAGGACATGGTCAGGAAGGGGTCGAGGTGAGAAGCAGTCCAGAGCTCTTTGTAGATAAACAATGCTGCAGTTTCTCTCAATTGGGTTGTAGCAAAACTGGAACGCATCTCAGTGAGGCAGAATGGGTCTTCACATGTGAGGAGAGGAGAACTACTGAAGTATCATAATTCCAGGTTATTACCTCAATAGTTTATTGCTCTTTCATATAAATATTCCTCTTTCTCAAAATAGAAATTGAAATTCTACTAAC
>NW_012114744.1:6567440-6600189 GCF_000951035.1 Colobus angolensis palliatus | reverse complement strand
TGGGACTACAGGAGCCTGCCACCACGCCCAGCTAATTTTTGTATTTTTAGTAGAGATGGGGTTTCACCTAGTTAGCCAGGATGGTCTGGATCTCCTGACCTCGTGATCCGCCCACCTTGGCCTCCCATAGCGCTGGGATTACAGGCGTGAGCCACCGCACCCGGCCCAATTCTACATCTTTATCAAGAAACACAAGATCATTTAAACTTATACCCTGCCTTCCTACTCTGGTCAGATCACATCACACTCTTAATCATCTTTATTCCTGACCCACAACCTGCTCTTTTGTACATCACTGTTCCTTCCACCTACAATTCCTTCCTCTTTTCATTATTTCGCTTATCAAATTCCAAATCAACTCTCAATAGTCAAACATTATCTCTTATGGACATTTTTAATTGAAATGCATACTTTCATTAGCACTCATGAAAGGAAATTACATTTTTCTCATATCAGCCCCTTAACAGCCAGGCCTGCATTGTCCATGTCTCTCAAATGTCTATCCCAAGACATGATATATGGTACGTGCTTAATAAATGAAGATATTTAGTAAATTTATCAAATTTAGTACTGGGAGCATTGGATGCAGCAACGTAGAGTAAAAAGAGAAGATTGGGAATCCAAAATCTGGATTTGAATTCTGGCTCCATCACTTGCTTGCTTCATCTACTGAGCTAAATTATTTAATCTACCCACATCAGAGTTTTCTCACACGTGTAAATGAATGTTATTATGATAACATAGCAGTTATCAAAATATTTGAAGACGCATATTGAAGGAAAGAAGAAACAGAGTTAGATTGTAAATCCTTTGAGGTCAGGAACGATATACTATTTTTTTATTGCTTACAAACTATTGCTAGCTGAAAATTCACAGACAAAGCATAGAGTAGTCCAGGAGGACACAAACTCTGGATCTAAACTGCCGGATTCGAATCACCTGGCTGCACCAGCATTATCTGTGTGACTTCAGACAATACCTTCTTCCTAAGATGCTATGAGGATTAGATAGTTAACACTTGTAAAGTGCTCAGAACCATGCTTGCTATGCAGGAGGTACTATGAGGTATTATTTTTTAATAAGAATATATCACAAAGAACAATGAGTCTGGAAAAACTGCTTCTGAGTTTGTGCTCTGCCTGGCACACGTTAACATAGTTGCTTACTATGTGTGTGATGAATATAATGAACATAATGAAAAAGAATAGAACTCTAGCTAATCGTACCTTCTGTACGTGCTACTTTGGGAGAATGAGATTGATAAGATATTTTCCTTTGTTAAAAGACACCGCATTTTATTGATGAGAAAACCATTTAAATGCAACAATTTAAGTGAAAATTGGGACACGATTCTCCCCAAATGTTATAATTGTTGGCAATAATAAATGTATAAGGAGTGTTTGAAATCAAATACACATTTAGCCTTTGGACACAGGGGTTAGAGGGAACTGAGTAGCCTGTAGAAAGCCAAAGTAAACAAACAAGTGTCTAGGTGAAAGGGGAAGACAGATGCTTCCCAGTATATCAGTGTCACTCAAGCAAACCCACTGTATCCAGAATTCCCATATCACATTTTCTTTTGTAATCACAGGATGCTCCTCTCTATTACAGCTGGCTCAAATAGAAAAGGGATTTCACACAAGGAAGGTATATTTTAAAACTTTGAGTAGTTTTCATTTTGAAAGATACCATCCTCTTTTTCCCCCAGTAAAGATTAATTTAAGCAAGAACAATGTAACTTTTATTAATATACCCTGTAGAGGGTTTATTACATGTAAATAAAGCACAATGATTGGCCATATTTGGTAATAACCTTCATAGCATAGACTGAAATTTTAACCCACATCTCAGACTATAGAGAATAAATAGGAAATGAGCTTGTCAGTAGCATTATGTTGTATTATCCTGTAATACAAACTGCTGCTGTCCTTGTCATATTTATAACACACTGTATCAGCAGAATGGCCCAATACCAAAGGGCAAGAACAGTTTCAGCCGGTCTGACAACAGGTACACACATTGCATATGTGAAATTAAAACGATGTGAACAATTATGTCAACCACACTAGCAAGTGCAAGGTCATCAAACGTTAATAGCAGCACTTTCAGAAATAAGAGGTCCTGATTATTCCCACAATTCCAAAGGTATATTTTTAATGGAAGAATACATTTCACCTGGCCACTACTACAACAACTTCACTTGACACAACCCTGCTGGCCCAGAATTTAGAAAAGAATGAGTGTTACTGAATGTTGATTCTGAGTGTCCACTTGCCTCTCTCTCATCTTGAGAGAGCTGCAAAATATTTCCTTAGAAATCCCTTTGTTAGACTACATAAAAGTTGTTTTATAACTGGACACTTTTTATTTTTACTGAAAGGATGTCCAAAATCTGAAAACTTTGTGCCATCTGAGATAAAGCAAAGCACAGAATGTTGTCATAAAGTACTGGGAGCATTGGATGCAGCAACGTAGAGTAAAAAGAGAAGATTGGGAATCCAAAATCTGGATTTGAATTCTGGCTCCATCACTTGCTTGCTTCATCTACTGAGCTAAATTATTTAGAGTTTTCTCACATGTGTAAATGAAATAAGAAATCCTACTGTGTGAGGGAATTAAATGAATTTTCAATATGAAAGTGTCCAACATGGTGTCTCACCAATAAATTATCTTAAAGTTATGTAAATAAAATGGAATAATAATCAATATTATAGTATAATTTTATATTGAAAATTCCATAAGCTTTTTAATTAATATGGTTTGATCTCTGTTATAACAGGCATTTTTGCAATAATATGTATGATTTCATATACCTGATATACATTTTCCTCTATAGGAGTGATTATGTTTTAATGCATAAATATAATTTTACTTATTATATTTATTTGTTTTTTTTTTCCTGGGCCTCCCATATCTTGGAAACTTATTATGTTTATTTTCTCTCTCTTCATACCAGGATGGAAGCTAAATGAAAGCATATGTTTTTGTCTGTTTTGTTCAATTTTGCTTTCCCAGCCTAAAAACAGTACTTGGCATATAAGAGACACATAACAAATATTCTTTGAATGAGTGAATACAAACATCTTTTCCTTCAATATGTAGAAGTCTTTGTTATAAATAAAGCCATGGAAGACTGGGAATAGAAAGTGGTTAAGACTTGTATTCACAAATTTATTTCAATAGAACTGTAAATACTAGCAAGAATGACAAATATAGAGTTAAATATTTAAGCAAAATAATTAATTTACAGTAAAAAATTGAAGAGCTACATTATAAAAGTACTGCATTTCTCAGTTACTTACACTGTTAAAAAATCTTTACCAAGACTCACCATGAAACCAAGAAATATAGCTCTTCAAAATACAGTAAGGCTGAAAAATAAAACTTGTTTTTTTTTCACATAGCAGAAAGATTTTTTTCTGGATTTATTAAAGTAGCCATGTATTTATGACATCTTTTGATGCTCAAATACAAATCATCTAGTAGACTTTGGATGTGTGTCATATATGACTAAAAGTCAAATTGCCTTCCTGGTCCAGACTTTGGCATTTTAGAAATATTACAGAGTCTATCATAGTGAATTATGTTTTCATTTTTCCACTGTAAGAATAAAATATAGATTCTCTTCCCTACTGGTGAAATGTACACTTATTTTAGGGAATGTAAGAAGTAAATGGAAGGAATTTTCTGGGATCTATATCATATACATTTTCTATTTAAAAAATATCTTATAATTGCAGAACACTTTAGGGACCACAGGTTTCTGGATATGCAAGCTGATGCTTGAAAGGATGTCCCTCTCTAAAAGAAGCTTTAGTGTACTTCTGTCTGCATCTTACAGCTGATTTAACTGAATCTCAAGCTGATGATGGGAGGGCTACACATTTCTCAGAACTACTCCATGTCACAGAGCATCTTCTGACTGTACTCCCAAATTGTACTTTGGGGCTATCCCAACCTTCAATATCTAATGATAGGCAAGTTCACTCACGTGTGGATTTATATACAAATAAGAGAGATAAAAAAGTAATAAAGTTTCCTTATCAAAAATGTATTCCTGCAGGGCGTGGTGGCTCATGCCTGTAATCCCAGCACTTTGAGAAGATAAGATAGGAGTATCGCTTGAGGTCAGGAGTTCGAAATCAGCCTGGCCAACATGGTGAAACCTTGTCTCTACTAAAAATAGAAAAAAGTAGCTGGACATAGTGATGTACCTGTAATCCCAGCTACTCTGGAGGCTGAGTCAGGAGAATGCTTGAACCCTGGATGTGGAGGGTGCAGTGAGCTGAGATCGTGCCACTGTACTCCAGCCACGGTGACAGAGTGAGACTCTGTCTCAAAAAACTTTTTAAAAAGTGAAAAAAAATAATGTATTTCCAATAGAGCCTTGATGAAATAGCACCCACTTAAACAGGCATCGCCAAAACCCATTATCACCTGTATCCCTCAATGTAATTTTCCCACTGGCACACTTCACGACATATAACTATATATTATTTGTTTAATGTCCGCCTCTCCTACTATGTTCCATGAGGGCCTAGATTTGTCTGCTTTGGCCATTGTTGTATATGCAACTTACTACCAGGTTCTAAATAAGAGAGAATGGATGAATAAATGAGTAAATGAATGGATACATAAATGCAAAGTATGAGCTTACTTGTTTGTAAATACACGCATGCCCTTTAATTATTTAACTATTAGGTGGAAAAAAATCTACTAGAATATCTCAGTCAAGGGTTCAATATCTGCATCTCAAGCCATAAAATATTCATGACCTCTTCATCTCCAGTGACTCTCCTCCACTTCGTTTCAAACACTTGCTCCAATGGCCATATCTTAGACATTGTAGTCCCAGAACAGTCCCTCCTCTGAAATTATAAAATTTTAGAAATTCTATTCTTTGATTGCACTGAAGTATCTGGCTCTTCTCATTTATTTCCAATGTATTGGTTCTTCAATCATTAGTCTTTTCACCTAACAATTTTTTTTTTTTTTTTTTTTTTGAGACAGGAACCGGCTCTGTCACTTAGGCTGGAGTGCAGTGGCATGATCTAGGCTTACTACAACCTTCACCTCTCAGGCCTAAGCCATCCTCCCACCTCAGCCTCCCAAGTAGCTAGGACTACAGGTACATGCTACCACATCTAGCTATTTTTTATTATTTTTTTTTTTGGAAAGATGGGGCTTTTACCACCTTGCCAAGACTGGTCTTGAACTACTGGGCTCAAGCAATCCATCTGCCTCGGCCTCTCAAAGTGCTGGGATTAGAGGTGTGAGCCACTGGGCACAGCCTGAACTTTCTACTGGTCTCCTTTTTCCTCAGCTTCTCTCTCTGCAGTTCAGATTCCATGGTCCAACACTCCAACCACCCTCTATCTAATATATTAAATTTCCTTGCTCTGCTGCACTTCCTTCACATCCACATGGCAAAACATCAAACATGAAAGAGCTTGGAATCCACAGTAAATCCTCTGCCTTTAAGGATCTAACATCCCACCAAGAAAATCAGACGTAAACGCAACTAGTTATAATAAACTAGGATAAGCCCAGTAAGTCAGGATGCTGTGGAAACACTGAGCTGAGGGACCTGAGGGAGATCTCAGCAACCTGCCTGTCCTGCACCTGGGCTGGGATTGCTGAGAGCTCCTGAAGAAAAGCACCCGGTGGGACAGATTCTGGATTGCAAAACCGATTCTGCCTCTGTCCTCTGGCTTGTTCTCATCATTCTTTCATTTTCCCATTTAACATTTTCGAGCATTTTCTATGTAACAGGCATGGTCTTAGGGTCTGGGAATGCAACAGTGAAGAAGTCTATCCAGGTTCTAGCCCTCATTAGGAGGGCTAGTGTTTAGCAAGAAGAGCAATAAATCATTAATGAAATCATATAATTTCCAATGGAAATAAGGGTCTGGTTTGTTAAAGAATGACCCAGGAGCTCTTTTAGATGATTTGGTGTTATTGCTTGCCTATATTATGAATATTGTATATGAAAGAAAATAAGTAATTAAATTACATCGGTAATTTCTCTTCTTATCTTTTCCTTGCCTTGAAGAATTGTCTTTTTTCTCTTGAAGTTCTTTGCTGTTGACCTTGAAGGTCAGTACCATGAATCCTTTTTATTGTGAGTGGCAAATAGGGTCAGAGAGGCAACAAGAAATGACTGACAATGATGATGAAAATGGAGCAATGCAACGCTACTTATTATCTTGTTAAGTAGCTAGTAGGAAACCTAAATGCAGTGAGTAGTGGAAAATTTAAAGGTTGATAACTCTATGCTGGTCTTTATACATAGGTTCGACTTTGAAGAACTTTGATTCAGTTTACTAAAGTCGTGTCAGGGAGGAGGCAGATGAGAAAAACTGGACTTAGGATAGACAGAAAAAGAGTGCTTTTCTTGTTTTGTTTTCTGGATGGATGAGTACCCTGATAGAATTTCAGAAGGCCAGACTTTTACTACCTAAATCACAGTATTTTCTAAAAACCTCAAGCCACCCCTTCCATATTGCAGAAAAGAGGTTAAAAAAAGGAAGGAAGGAAGGAAGGAAGGAAGGAAGGAGAAAGAAAGAAAGAAAGAAAAAGAAAGAAACAAAGAAAAAAGAAAGAAAGAAGAGAAAGAAAGGAAAAGAAAAGAAAAGGAAACAGTAAAAGTAACCTGAATCACTAACCCATAAGAGGGATGCCTGAGACCTGCCCTAAGAAGGCATTAAACCATACAGGGAAAGCCTGGGAAGACAGAGAACTGTGAGGGCCTGAGCAGTGAGTTCTGTACTATGGAACCTGATTTGGTGTAGAAAGAGCAAAAAGAAGCAGCAACGGGATGGTCAAATAATGCTATGTGTAACTGAGAAAGAGAGAGCTAAGGTACAGAGAATGAACACATTCCAGTACTGGAGAGAAAATTTCAGGAAAATTAATTTGTCATGAAGACACTCAGTAAACAGAAAGGGAGCTTGTAAGCCTAGTTTCTATTAGAAGGGAAGAAGGCACAAAAGAAGAAAACAGAAGCAACAGCAGGGCAGACCCTGACTTGGACATCCCAGTCTAGAAAATAATTAATGATAAATGCTGTAATGCCTTAGTTGCCTTAGTCCACATCTGAAACACTGTCACCTTAGAGATCGGTCATGTTTTCCTTATCAGAAGACTTTCCATCAAATCTGTAAAACAGTAAACATATAATCTGAAGGTAAACTCTGAGAACTCCTGGGTATCCTCAATGTTTAATGCCCATTCTCCTCATTCAAAACTTTGGGACCATACGATGCCTTTCTGAAAAAGGTGTACAACACAGAGCTGTGTAACTGAAGCAAGAAAAGAGGAGGAGAGAATGGAAAATGGAAGAGTGCAAGTTGCAAAACGAAAAAAAATGCAGTCTAAACAGTTTCGCAACTCTTCAAACTCCAGCAAATGCAGAATCATGCTGGGTGTAGCTTCGGCTCCAGTGAGGCGCCTTCCTTCCCCAGGCTAACCCCTACACATAGGGTGAATCTTGGAGGCAGAAAGAAATTAAAGGCAAAACTAAGAACACAAGGACAGCTTTTTCTCCTCAAGTGCATATCTAGGATCACCAGCTGTGACTTCTTGCCTTCCTGTGCCTGGCGTTCGTTGTTGCCTGCCAACCTCCACCTCCACTGGAATGCTCATTCGTTTCAACCAATGTGAAGGAACCTATACTATTTCCTTCTTCTGCTTCTACTAAAATTTCCCTTTTCTCTTTTCTAGCTGTTTTTAAAAGTAGTATAAAGCATCTTTTTCAGCCTCCTCTTCAAGGCTCCTTTGAGATGCCACCCACGTTGCACAGCTGTGGGTCAGCAGTTTACTATTTACTGTAACCTCACAGACATAACACAGATCCAACTGAGATTACAAAAACACAGGGATAACTGAGAGATGGTGGTCTTGATAGTTTCCTTCATTATGTCTGTAAGAATAAGACAGAACTTGAAAATAAGATAGAACTTGAAATGAAAAGACAAAGAGAATGTAGTTTGCTTTTTTTTTTTTTTTTTGACACAATTTGATGTGATTCCCTATTTTGGAGCCAGCGAAAATCACTCCTAGGTATGTCCCTCTTTAATCTCTTCTCTTCTCCTCTGCTTTCCTGTTCCTTAGATTCTTCCCCTATCCCTGTCCTCTCTTTCTCAGACACTCATGTAGCGCTTAACAGGAGGAAGAAGTTATTTTCTTTGTATCTCCAAGCCCTGATTGCTTTTGCTGGTGTTAAAGTAAATGCTCTCTAGCTGACTATATGAGGTTCCTTATTGCCCTCTGAGTCTTACCACAGTGTCAACAGTAGTTAAAGGATGTCCGTAATGAAGAAAAAAGAGAATTGACAATCCACAATTATGAAATAACAAGCGGAGGACAAGGAAAGACCTTGTTCTTTTGAAAAATGTTAATATAATAGCAAGTCTCTGTCCCCTGATGCCAAAACAACAAGTTAATTCAGCAATTCAGCCTTAAAATAGTAAGTCCATACAGAGGCAATATAGCAGAAAGGAAAGAGAACTGGGGCAATTACAACAACAATATCAGTACCTAAACATCATGTGGTCAACCAGACATTTTCATAGATGCCAGAGACTCTGAATCTGAGTTTGAGGCTTTTCCAGCCACAACACAAAGCCTCCTGAATCTCAGGTCTCTATTTCCCACCGCCCCCACCCCATTCATGATCAGCTGACACTAATGAAGTTCCACTTGATGAACTTCATTTTCCTTGTCTGCAAATGAGTACTGACACCTTCCATCTTTTTGTGCTACTGTAAGAATCCAGAGTGACTCTGTTTAGACAAAAGCATTCAAAAATATGTAGTCCCGCACAAACGTAAGATATTATTAGAGAAATAGATCTTAAAGAATTGTCAGACGAAATAATATGTTGAAAAATTAACATAGTTTAAGTAAAAGCCTATACGTTTTTTTTTTTAATGGTGAATAACAGCTTTTCTGTTTGTTTCTAATTTTTTTTTATTATACTTTAAGTTCTGGGATACATGTGCAGAACGTGCAGGTTTGTTACATAGGTATACACGTGCCATCGTAGTTTGCTGCACCCATCAGCCGGTCATCTATATTAAGTATTTCTCCTAATGCTATCCCTCCCCAGCCCCCAACCCGCCGACAGGCCCCAGTGTGTGATGTTCCCAGAAATACCATTTGACCCAACAATCCCATTACTGGGTATATACCCAAAGGATTATAAATCATTCTACTAAAAAGACACATGCACACATGTGTTTATTGCAGCACTGTTCACAATAGCAAAGAATTAGAACCAACCCAAATGCCCATCAATGACAGACTGGATAAAGAAAATGTGGCACATATACTCCATGGAATACTATGCAGCCATAAAAAAGGATGAGTTCATGTCCTTTGCAGGGACATGGATGAAGCTGGAAACCATCATTCTCAGCAAACTAACACAGAAACAGAAAACCAAACACCACATGTTCTCACTCATAAAGTGTTCTCACTCATAAAGTGGGAGTTGAACAATGAGAACACAAACCTTTAAAGTTTTAATCATGTTGTTTCATAAGGGTTCTGTCAAATTACATGTAGGATATGAAAAGGTAGTGTTTATATATAAGACATTAAATAATTTTAAAATACTAAATGAGCCTCCATCTCTATGATTATTCTCTGATAAAAACTCAGTGTTAGAGCAAACATATCATTATAAAAATGCATAAGGGCATGATGCCATACATACAATGAACATACTTCTTAGATTTGGGGACTGGACCGAAAAAAGGCCATTTGTTAATTGTACAACTAAATATGACTTAATTTTTACTTTGTTATAATGTTCTATAAATAAATTCACACATTAGGATATTAGTCCTTTATGAGACATTACATTCTCTATTTATGGCTTAGAAAATACGGTCACCAGTGTCTAGTCTTAGGGTCTCCCAAGTGTTCCCCTAGAAATTCCTGAATTCCTTGCTTTCATTCTCCATTCAATTTTCATTCTTCTCTATCTACTTTCCCAACCACAAAGTGTGCTCCTCATCCTCCCACCTCCATCCTGCCCAGCTTGTGACCTCAGTTGTCCTCCTAGCTCTGCTGTCCCCTTTGCATTTCACTTCTGCACATGCACACAGCCCAGAGTTCTGCAGTGGGTCATCATGAACAAACTCGTGGCAGCCGGCCTAGAATCTCTTTCTGGCACGGAGCAAACATGTCCTCCTCTGGGCAGAGTCCAGCCTAATGGAACACCTGCCGGATGTAAGGGTAGAATTCAGGCACTGATTTGGGGATTAAGAGATTCTCCATCCACTGCCTGTCCAGTCACCACATTTATACCCCCTGGAGGAGGAGGATAGGTTCTAAGCCCATTTCAACTGTTTAACGTTGTCAACCCCATGCACAGCATCTCTGGCTCCTGCCTTCTCCCCTTGGCATTCAGATGCATGTAGCAACCAGTTCATCTGGATTTTCCCCAGAAATCCAGGGCTCCCTTGAGCTGAACAGATGGTTAAGGATGGATAGGCAATATCCTTGATGCAGGTGGCTCTACATCTCCAGGACAGTAAAGATCTGTTCCACTTCTTGTTGAATGAAGGGCTGCAAGATAGAGGCACGCACCTGGCAAACCCAGAGAAATGTTGCCTTATCGTATTCATAGAGTGACCACAGTTAAGAAGAATGTGGGGAAGAGGCACCACACTCCACATAAAAGAAGTAGACCAAGTTTCCTTCAGCACACATTTATAGCTGGGCATTCATTCTTTTTCTTGCTTACTCTTATTACCCTCATGCCTATTCACTCTCCGTGGCCTTCTTATCTGATCCTTTCAGTTTACTGGCCATTATCGACATGCAACCTTGGCTCTCCTTTGAGACAATCCTGGGTAACCCTTTCTCCAAACTGACTGAGTTCCAAGAACTCTCCCTCCTATGCTTTCCCTTGGGAGGTCCCCCAACTCTACCCTGTCTACCTGTTCCTGCTCATGTTGCCAGAGGCTGCACAATCATACTAACATATCATAACACAACCTCACATATTCTTTCAGAATCAGCCCTGGAGATCTCCAAATTACATATTCATTCTAGAGTGTTTAAATATCAGATGGCCAACTTCTTGCTCCCACAATCAAAAATTGTCAGGAAATGCCAGTATCTAAAATTCACAAATATAAGCACTGTTTCCTAAAGAAAGGAATAATACATCATCTAATACTGGTATCAAGTTTTCAAGTCCCTAAACTCTCTAATCCTTTCTTTATGGGACCAATTGTGTTGCAGAATAGCTTTTAGCTTTCTTCTGTGTCTGGCTGGAAAAGGAATTTCCTTTCCTAGAGTTCTAGTTTATTCTTAAAGGGTCTAGCAGTAGGTATCAGTCAGGTCTAAAGTGGGAACCATGTCTTAGATGGTCAAACAAATTGCTTTGGACTTCTCAGGACAGTACAGGTGAAGACATCTTTTGAATGAAGGAAGACCTGGGTGGGGACGTTGTTTGGGAATAATCAGAGTTTAAGAGCTGAATGGAAAGCACAAAAGAAGAATTTAAGGACTGTTGACCACCACAGAGAGTTCTATACTGAATACACAACATGAACTTACACTAGATCTCATTTATCCATTCATTCAACATATTATGTGCCAGGAATTGTGTAAACTTGGTCTCTGCCCTGATCCAGCTGACAGTAATTTATTGGAAAGTTTTGTTTAATGCTAGATTTCACAGGGTATGGTTACATCACTATAAATGCTTGGTTACTTTGGAAATGTGCTTAGGATTATGTACATATTATTGGATAATGAGACATACTCCTATTTATATCCCAGAAAAGGGGCTTCCTTTTAAGATATTATTTTACAAGAAAAATAGGAGACAATTCTAGCTTTTGAAGTTTATATGTCTGACAGAATATGTTTCCACAACATATGCTGGAGAGTTTATCTGCTCTCCAGCAAAATAAGTTTGTTAAAAGCAAACATGGTCATGCTTTAATCAGTGTTTTTTTTTTTTTTTTAAGAAACATAGTACACTCACCTCCTTTCTTCCCTATCCTCATATACTCCCCCACAAGAAAACTAACTCTGCCTCAAACCTATCTGCTTTTAAAATAGCTTATATACTTCTAAAATACTTAGATAAGTAGGTTTAGCTTGTACAATTGGGAGTTTCAGATATGTTATTAATGTTTTCACTGTTTATTCAGAAAAAAAGATAGTTCTTAAATATAGTAACAGAGAGGGGAGTAAAGGGAAACATTCAAAATCAGTTCTGCCCTCTGGGCATGTCTAGTAGGGAAGGTTTACTGCTCAGTATGAAAGTCAACTTTCTGATTGATGCTTTGCTAGGGTCGGGTAGTTCCTTTACTGCTATAGAAAAGTTAATATCCTGTTCCATTTTTCCTGAAGCATTTGTGCACTTTGGCTAAATTAATACTAGATTTTCCACCAGGGAAGAAGTAGGCTTAGGGCCGTAGCTATTGGAATGCTATTATACTTCCTATTGCTTGTTAAAGAAATAGTGAAACATCAAGAGGAAACTCAATTGTAGCAGCACGATTTTGGACTCCTAGTGGCATTTTGAAACGTAACTTTATAACTTGGCATTTGTATAGCACACTATACTATAAATTTTTAATGAAGGGTGTTTCCAGTAATCACATTTGTGAGAGAGATATATATATATAATCTCTCTTCTTTTCCCAAAAGGCACCAAATGCAATGAGAATATTTTAATGATATCATTCTTTTGGATATGAAAATACGTATTCCCCAGTCTTTTATAATCTCAATGCTTTTCAAAGTACCCTCAGCTAGAGTGTCTAATTAGATCCCATAGCATCTCTGTGACAGGCATTTCGATCCTGTACCACAGACCAGGAAAATAAAACCCAAGGAAGTCACTTGTCCACGGTCATTCAACTCTTCATAATGGAAACTGGGATTCCCCATTTCAGTCCCGGGTAATTTCCTTTTCTCTTGGAAAGGGTGAATGGGTCACAGCAGGATCTGTTTCAGACACATGAACTTTTAACAGGTTGTTCTGGTGGTTTCTAGAAGTCTGCACCACCACCCTAACACCACCTTCTTTGTCCTATGCCAAAAGAAATAAGAAATATCATGACCCTGGAGTAATATTATTTTTTAAGTAAATTCCATTTTCTTCCCATAGTTATACGTTACCATCAGGCTTCTTCCTCCACCTGATTCTCTCTTCCTAGATTGGATACCTGAAATCCCTCTCTCAGGCATACTCAAAATATGCTTAGGTCAGCAATTACCAGCTTGAATTTGTCAAGATCAGCTGTGACATATGTTACAAGAAATCGGCTACGAAAAGAACTAAAATATCAAAATTTGTGAATAATTTATGTTTAATAAATGAGGGAAGATATGTTGCATTCTGACTCCTGGCAGTCAAAGTGACTTTCTGGAGCAGATAAGAAAGCATTATGCATATCCCTGGAAATCCCGCAGAATATGCTTGCATTTGACTGTATCTATAGGTGCCAACGGGGAAAGTGGACAAGCAGCTTTAAACATTTACCTGAGCAAAATATATGTACTGAAGAAAACACAGGGTGACAATCAAAAATGCCTACTATATATGCATTAGTGAAGCAAATATAATGTAACCTATACCAAGTGCTTGTTTTTGAGATCAGAGCTTAAACCTAGCTTCTCAGGGGAAGAAAGGACACACATAATACTTATTGAACATTGACTCTGGCCAACCACCATGCTTGATGCTTTCAAACATATGATTTTATTCAGTTTCCACAAATAGGGGTTAGTTCCATTTTCCAATAAGAGAACTGAGGTTTTAAAATGTGGATAAAATTTGCCAGTTGTCCCATAGCTAAAATAAAGCTGGAATTTGGACCAATGTATTCCACAACATATCCACGATCTGCGAGGCTTCTTATTCAAGGTATTTAACAGGCTTGAGACTGAAAGCTGTGCTGGAGATTGTAAGATCTATTCTCAACAATAATATGCAGAGTTGCAGAGCTTCCCTTTTACCAAGTTACTCTGATAGGGCTGCATCATAAATGAACCGGTAGGGGTTCCTATTGACAACCCCCAGATAAAGATCAGGGACACCAAAGGTAGTTATATGTCAAGGAACATGATAAGGCCCATTCTGCGCTGCCAAATCCATGTGCTCTTTTTAATAATTATTTTGATCCATCTATTATTTTGGATCATAAATATGCCTAGCCTCTATTAGTGAATTTAATTGAAAGCTGAATAAACTTTTTTAAGATCATTATACATGGCCTACTCAGTCTTTTATTGTCATATTTCTTTCCGAACTCTATACATGATAAGTCAAAATGCTTAATTTTACATTTTGAACAGTCTCCAAAAAGTGCAAAAGTTGACAAAGTTCTGTTTACCTTGCAAATTTCCAAATTTGGTGTAGTTTCTGCCACAGAACATAAATCCTATGTTAGAACATGAGTTCATTCTTTTAGTGAGAACAGATCCCTTGGAAAAAATATCTAAAGGAAGCCAAGGGGAAAAATGAAACCAAAACATTCCTTTCACCCCAAAAGGCCACAGGCTCAGAGTTGATAACAGGAAGCACTTTTTATAATGTCAGTGTATCTAGTGGTTTCCATTTCAGAGGGTTTATCTTATATGAATTTTCAATTCCATTAAAACAAGAAACATAATTGCATAGAGGGAAAAGAAGCAGAAGCTCCTGCCACTATCTGAAAAACAAGAGAGAATGACACTTATAAAATGATTAATTCATTGATACATATGACATTAAATATAACTTGTTTAAATTTGAGCTTCATCAAGACTTCATTAAAATGTATCTAATGTAAACAAATTTGAATTTGTTTAAATTCTCTCAGTATGAGCAATTTTTCACCCATATGCGTATTTCATTATAAAAATTTAACGATGCTTTAATCAACTGTCTCAGATAAACTCGCAAGCATTAAATGCTCATCAGGCAGCCTAACTAATTCTCTGAAAGTTGCATACCTGTTAGTACGTTGACAACATCTCTTGAGAGCCTCCTATACATAAACTCCTGTGTCTAAATTCCATCAGCAAGATTTTTAAATCTACATTTTCCAATCCAGTTACAATATAAAAATGTATAAAAGGAATGGCTCAATTTTAGGTAGGATCAATCTGTTAAAAATGGAAATTCCTTAACAGAAATAGAGGTTAGATGATGGTGACAACGAGGATAAGAAAGAAGAGATGTAATTAGAAAGGCACAATTATTAGGAAAGGATGTTATTTTTATTATTATTATGGTAGATACCTGAGAATGTCTATAGGCTAAGGATTTCATTTTTTTTTTTTTTTTTTGAGACGGAGTCTCGCTCTGTTACCCAGGCTGGAGTGCAGTGGCCGGATCTCAGCTCACTGCAAGCTCCGCCTCCCGGGTTCACACCATTCTCCTGCCTCAGCCTCCGGAGTACAGGCGCTCGCCCGGCTAGTTTTTTGTATTTTTAGTAGAGACGGGGTTTCACTGTGTTAGCCAGGATGGTCTCAATCTCCTGACCTCGTGATCCACCTGTCTCAGCCTCCCAAAGTGCTGGGATTACAGGCTTGAGCCACCGCGCCCGGCTTTAGGCTAAGGATTTCAATGAGACAAAGGAGCTGATGATAACAAGAGAAATCAATGATAGTTAATCAAAGATAATTAATCAACTTTAATGTAGAAATGGCATGATGATTACCATTAGCCAGAAGTCTAAGAGACAGTACAGTAAAGAGATCAAGAGATACTTGTGTAGGAAGGAGAAGTGGAGGACTTTTGAGTCCAGCAAGAGAAAGAAAAGAAGGAGAAGGAATTCCTCTCATATCTTCATATCTTGCCCTGCTCTAGAGTTGGCAAGTTAAAATTCATCATTCATTTATTTATTCATTCATTGACTGAATATTTATTCAGTCCTCACTATGTATCAGAGACTATTTTGACACTGGGGATGTAGCAGTAAACCAATCAAATAAAGTATTTGATCTGAAGGAGCTTATATTCCATGCAGAAAGACAGGCGATAAACAAATGAATAGATATGTTACTCAGGGTCCAAAATCTTAATCTCTTTCCTCCTATCTGCACTCAGCTCACTCCTCCCCATCCCCAGCTATAACATGCTGTTCATTTCAGCAGCTCAGATTTTAAAAAAAAAAAAAAAAAAAAATCTGCAAAACTAAGGACTTGCCTATAGATAAGCAAGTCTGACGTTGACTGATACATCAGCCTCCCTAAGTTTGGTCTTGATTCAAAAGATTCATTTTACTTTGAAAAGGCAACAGCTAAGAGGCTGGGGGATAGAGAGAGAAACTCAACAAAGCTTTCATCTCAGATTATTTCTTATCTAAAGACTTATGTTCATTACAGCAATTACTTGTTGCTCACTGACTTTGTGAAGGCCAAATGTTAGGGTCTATAGGGTCCACAGAGATGAGTGAGTCTTCAAGGAAATTAAATAATAATTATTTTCATAGTTAATATTTATTGAGTGCTTTCTATCTGCCAGACACTTTAAGTGCTTCATGTGATTTATCTCATTTAAGGCTCATGTTAGCCTTGGGGAGTTGGTGATAATACTTCTATGTTCAGGTAAGGAAACTAAATCCTAGAGAGGTCAAGAAATGTGCCCAAGGTAACAAGTTAACAAATGGTATTAATTTGAATGCAGTGTTCATGTACTTAACTATTCTACCTTCCCAAATTTATTAGTTTCCTAGAGCTGCTGTAACAAAGCTGGATGGTTTAAGACAAGAAAACTTACTTACTAAATCTCATAATTCTGGAGGCTAGAAGCCTGAAATAACAGTGTCAGCAGTTCTTCACTTAAAAAAGATGTTGAACTTAATCATCTCTAACTTATTTGCAGTTCTAACATTCTAATGTTCCTTCATTTATAAATACTTACAATGAAACATAAGTTTTATTAGGGATGTTTAAGCACACATCCATTTATGGAGATAAGGGCTGCTATGATGAAGGAGGTGAAACTTCATAGGTTCTTGAAAGTTTTAAGAATGATCATGAAGATTTCTAGAGGCATTGACTAGGGTAGGCTCCCTGGAGGAGACTCCTGACAGAAGGAGAGATGTGGGAGTTTAGAGAATAGGCTGTTGGTTGGATTACGGATTACACGTAGAGACAGGGTGGAGATAAGGCTAGAAAAGTATGTTGGAACATGCCTGGGTCAGGGTGGTTTCTACTCAATTGAGTGCGCCCAACGTTACAACTCCTGAAGGGTTTCAGCAGAGGTATTAATGAGACCTGTGCACAGACTGCGTAGAATATGCAGGCAGATGGAGGGGTAACTGGTTAAATCACTGAACGAGTCTAGGTTAGTGACAACGAGGACACAGCATTGAGATTGTGAAGGTAGACGCTAAGATTTTGGAATCTGATGAACTCTTATTTGAACTAATTTGGAGGACCAGAGAAAATTCCACTTTACATAGCCATAAAGGCTGTGCTAATGTGATATTTACTAAAATTATGATAGTATAATAAAGGGCTAAATGCACAGCATGGTCCCAGAGAGAAATTAGAAGTTAGAGCTAAAAAAGGAGCACCATGTCTACAGGCAATATATAAACCACGAGGAGGAAATCTAGATCTGGGCCAGATGCCAAGGAGAAGAGGAAACAACATGTAAGCTGGTTGAGACTAATGTTTCTGAATAAGGGCTGTGAACAAGGCAAGAATGTTTTGGACTTTATACAACAATGTAAATATGATTAATACTACTTAACGGTATACTTACAAATGGTTAAGAGGGTAAATTTTATAATATATGGGGGTTTTTTAACCTCTATTAAAATATTTTAAGGATAATTCTTTTTCTTTTTATTTATTTTTTATTTTTATTTTTATTTTTTGACAGGCGCTGGCTCTGTCACCTAGGCTGGAGTGCAGTGGCACGATCACAGGTCACTGCAGCCTCGACATCCCAGGCTCAAGCAATCCTCCCACCTCAGCCTCTCGAGTAGCTGGGGCTCCAGGCACATGCCATCAATCTCAGCTAATTTTTTAAAAAAAATTTGTGGAGATAAGCTCTCTCTATTTTGCCTAGGCTGGTCTTGAACCCCTGGACCTATGTGATCCTCATGCCTCAGTCTCCCAAAGTGCTAGGATTAGAGATGTGAGCCACCACTCCCAGAGTTACTGAAGAAGAAGGAAGAGGAGGAGGAGGAGGAGAAGGAGGGAATAAAAACCTGAAGAATGTTGTGGCCTTTCTAATTTGGAGCTGGCCATGTGGCTCAGTGGCAGGTCTCAGATTTGGTAAGGAGCCAGGCCAGATGGATTTGGTGAGGAGCAAGATATGGGGAGGGAGCAAGAAATAACAAAGGTGTAAAGCCTATGCATCTAGGAAAATGGTGGTTGGGTGTCAGGTCCTATTCATGGAAATAGGGAGGTTAAGAGGAATCATTGATTTGGGCATGAAGTTTGTGAAATAAATTATTTAAATTTTTGTAGTATTCTAGAATATTCTAGAAAAAGGTAACAGGAATTTGAAGAGGTAGGTGATATGTCATCTGCCCAAGGGTGAAAATTAACAATAGGCAAAACTGGTACATTCATCAAGGAAAAGTATAAAACAAGGCAAAGTTCCAAGAGCCTAAGGTTGGAAATGTCTACCTGTGTCATCGGAGAGAGGAAATGAACTTGAAAGGAGACCACAAGTTTTTCAGAATAACCTTGTGTTGTGGAATTCAAAAAGGAAATTTCAAGAAAGAGTCATTTCCCAATAGCAGAAGATGCCTAAGAGAAGAAGGATGTATATTGAAAATACATCATTAGATTTGGTAGTAAGGGGTTCACCAAGAGAGCTTTCAATAGAAATGACCAAATGCAAAGGATAAGGAATGGGGAGGGGTGACCAGGAAGTATATGCAAACAGAACGAGTTACAGTTTCTCTGAAGGGAAGTAGAGAGACAGGGAGCATATTGTATTAGGTTGATTGCCAGGTATGAAGAAAACTTACTGGTTTATTAGTTCTACACATGTTTGCTGGCAGGAGGAAAGATTTGGAATTGGCAATATTATAAGTAACAGAGGGTAACTGTGGAGCCTTTGGAAAAGGTAGAAAAGGGGGTGTTCAAGAACACACATGGAAAGTAAGATTTGGCAAAGAAGAGGCATTTTGAAGCAGCTTACCAACTGGTCTTCCTGCCTTCAATTCTACTCCAGTCCATTCTGCAATGTGTGCTCATACCGTTCTCTAATACACTTATCTATTTATGCCAGTCTTTGCTTAACATTCTTCAGGGAGTCTCTGTTGCCTTTGGAATAGAATCCAGACTCCTTATCATGTGCATGTTTCCAACATCCAGACCCTGCTGAATTTTCTACTTTGTGTATTTGCCTTCCTGCTTCCATCAGTAACAACAACAACAACAACAACACACACACACACACACAGCATAACAAATACTTTGAATTCTCCAAATATATCAGGCTATCCGGCTATTTCATTTCTTACTTGCATATGTGGGTTATTCTGCATGTAACCCTTTTTTCTTCCTCTACCCTCTCTAGTTCCTTCCCAACATTCAAAAAGTCGTCTTGTAATTATCAGTTTCCTCCCACCGTGTTAATTTACTTGTCTGTCTCACAGAAGCTTGTATTCCTGTATCACTGGTATCTCATAAAGAGGCTAATACACACAAATTGTTCAATAAATATTTACTAAATGAATGAAAAAGAATGAATAAATGAAAGGTATCAGGAGGAGAAAGGGTAGAGATGAAGCAAGGTTCTGTGGAGGATTTTTTTTTTAGTTGAAGAGAAGGATTCTCAGTGAGATAATTACAAAATTTTTATATAAAATAAGAGAAGCCTCTTCCCAAGACTGCGAGCATTTTTGCTGGATTTTTGGTGGATTTCTAGAAAGCAAAATTATCAAACTACTGTCTCAGTAGTGAGTAGATCGCATTGCCTCATCTACCCCTCTAGTGGGCATTACTCGCCATTGTTGTGGTCATCAAACTAAGGACAGTGTTTTCACAGACCTGGAAGCTCCTACTCACAGTAGTGATTGAAAAGGAGGGTCCACCTCACCTTTGCACCTGCAGGATGACACCCATCCAGGGGCTAGCTTCTCTAGTGGCTGCCCTGAGAAGCCAAATAACTCAACCTGTAAGTATGATGAGAGGGACTCCAATCAATAAAAGGCAGGAGAAGATATCAGGAGATAAACTGCTTGCCCTTTCTGCTCCTTTTGTGCAGCACCTGCACTGTGACATGGTAGTTGAAGAAAGCCTCTCTGGAAATGATTTGCAATAATGTACTCCCTTGTGTTTGCTCTCCCTTCTCTGTTCTTTCCTCACTCTTGTGTCCCTGAGATTGCATTCTCTAATAAAGTGTTAGCATGCAAGTATTTGCCTCCAGTTCTATTTCTAGAAAACCTGGGACAAGTAAGGAATTTTTAAGAAATTTTCAAATGTTAAATATATTATTTGCTATTAGAATTGCAAACAAGATTAATTAGATCATTTTCAATGAGAACATCCACTTATTTGCATTGGGCTGTGTTTGGATCCTTGAGAAAGCAGATGTCATATAGAACAGTCACTGAAAGAGAAGGGAGAGTCAAGAAGATACGGGAAATGAATAGTCAAGCAACAGTCAACAAAATAGTAGTTCTCATTTTGGAGCCATCAACAGGAGGTAATCAGAAACACATGGCTATGGTGAGTATAAATGTATTCCCCAAATAGCAAAGTTTCCATTAAAGGAGCATATACTAAGGAGATTTTCTTTCATTGTTTCTGTTTATAATTTAATGTGCTTCCTGTGTTATGAAATGTTAAAGTGTTCGATGCTATAAAAATAGATAAATCTATTGAGTGACCTACTTTGATGAAGACAACACATCTATGTTTATATATTAAATTGAAATAATTTTAAGACTTGGCAGATTGTCAGGCAATATTCAGACTACTGATGTTGGGAGAAAACTCTGAAGAAGTGACAAAAATGCATCTGCTTAGCCAGGCCCTTTGGATTATTCAAATGGAAAAATGAATTAAAGTTTGGCAAGAAAGAGGGAGAGTACTTCTTCACTATGGAAAGTTGGCATATACTATACCATGATTTCAATCCATACTGAAAACAGCTTTACACATTGAATCAGATCCCATGTGTAAAAGTGTGCAGGGTAAAGTCACCCATGATCAAATATTTGGTAGTACAGAACCTTCCATTAGGAGGCTGATAAAGTACCAAAGGTCTTCTCATAGACATAACTGCAACAAAAAAGACTGGGCAATATGTATTACTTAGTCAGTGAATAAAAACTCTGATCCAAGAAGTTTTTATTTCTGTATATTTACTTTGGTTTCTGAATGTTTATCCCTGCAAACACTAAAACATTCACTGAAACACTTGTTCTAATATGCTCAGTTGAAGTCTTTCATTATGATTTTTTCCATTTTAGGTTTTTAAATCTAGATCCAATTTACACATCTTGGAGGGGCAGTTAGTTTAACATGTAAACATACTGGCTGTTAAGCATTTGTGGTGGTTCTTAGGATGTTTTTAGTTCTGAGTATCTGACAGAAATCTATAATTTCCCCCCCAAAGATCTGCACATACACCTACACTACAGTATTTTGCATAAAATGCCATGGATGTATACATTTTATACATCTAAATACATTCTGGAATCCATGAACCCTAGGTCAAAATCAGCTGCTTTAAGTAACTTTTAAAAACACTTAAAGCAAAGATTTTACTAAGATTTGAGTAAATAAAAGTAATAAGAAAATTCAAAATTTACAGATAGAAATAATGCTACTTCTATAAAATGCCTCAAAGCTAATTCTAGGTTTTCAGGAAACCTATATAGCATCTAACCAGCTTTTTAAAATGAACTTCCCAAATAGTTACTTTAGAAAATGATCAATATATTGATCCCAAAGGCTTTCTCTCTTCATTTTAGCCATCTGAAAGAATATCTAATAATTTAAATTAGAATATGATTTGACTCTTTTTTCAAAACATATACTATAAGTAGAATTAATTTGTGTCTGGTTTTAATTAACATGTGTATGATACTTTCTTTCTCGCTTCCTTTCTGTCTCAAATAAAAAGTGGCTTTAAACCAGGGGCTGGCATAGGTTAAAAATGGAGTGACATGGCTAATGTTTGGAAATCTACTTTTCATATCCACTGGGCTCCTGAACTTAATTGTAAATTTAGAATCTTGCTTACAGTTAAAATACTTAAGACTGTGAATCATTTGTAAACCAAATTCAACATGTGTTTGGCATTTTTGGTGAAGAAAATTCTCAAGTGAATGTTTTACACCAGCAGCCAGCAAGTTTCAGATGGTTTATAAGTAGTAGGAGATTCAAAGTTGAAATAGAATTTTCTATGACAGCCCACAAATAACAGCTAACATATGCCTAAATTACAAACAAAGCAGGAATCACACAGAGTGAAGGAGGGGAATAAGAAAGCTGTAAGTTCATGAAGAAAACCTTGGCATCCAAAATTCTTAGCAAAAATTTTAGGTATTTAATAAGAGCAAGACTATCTCGACTATTTTTGAAGAAATTGCATTTCTCAATATTAGAAACTAACAAGAAATGACTTTAACAGTCACAATTTACATCCATTTTGACTGTGATGTATTCAGGAAACAAAAAAAAAGTCAGTATAAAGGAACAACAACAACAAAATTACACATTCTTCAATCACTTTACTGTGCCTAAAAGTAGATGTAGAATTTCAGTTGCAGTTTTCATTTTAAAGTGTTCCAACTTATATTATCCACTATTCTTTGTCATAAGATAGTTCTTGGTCAAGATGTTTCTTGGTATTACGGATAACAAATGAAGTCACTTAAAAGTTTCAAATTTTCTTTGTTTTAACTTAACATTATTTTGTATGTCAATAAGTTTTTGTAGTTGTGGTTTCAAAAATTATTACAAGGGCTTTGAATTTACTTTTCTTTAGAGCATCAGCCCTGCAGTAGGAACTAAGCAGCTTGATCGCTATTGCTCTGGGGATGCATCATGTCACAATGCTAACCATGTGGCCTACCTAAATGGCACTGAGTGTCAGGCTCCTTGTTCATAAAATGATAACAATCATATCTACTGTTCCTGTCTCACAGGGCAGTAGTCTGAAACAAAAACAAGGGTTTTTAAAACAAGTGGTGCTGGTCAATTGTGGAGGTTTTGGTAATAACGGTAGCAACAGAGCTGGATTTCAAGTGGAAATTCTACTTCAAATGGTAACCGGCATCATAAGATCGACCAGAATCTACTGTAGATATAAGATGCTATTTACAGAACCCTCAATTACTTCGCTACAATAGTACTTGTTGTAACATAAAATTTAGTAGCTTTGCCACCATGATTTTTTTTGCGTGGATTTTTTTTCTTTGTTCATGTTCTGTTTTACACTTGACTATTTTATAGGTTATTATTTCACTGATAGGCATGAGGAGAGCGGTATATTAAAATAGAAATCCTGTGTTACTTCGTGTGCTTTTTGTGTTTTTTTTTCAACATTTGACGAGTAAGATTAGTAAGTTTATCTGAATAGAATATAGAATAATCTGTATTTCCCTGATCCTATAAACAATAAAACACAGTGTATCAATTCTTTTGAAGAAATATATTATACTATTATTTTAAATACTTTTGAAGTAAATATATTGCTTTAGAAATTTGGTCACCAATTAAGAATCAATCTAGCTAGTTACAAAATGAAACTTTGGAGAATCTTTGAATCTGGAATGGTCTGGGCACTCATACTGACCGCCTTGAGAAAAGAGACACTCAAGGTTTATCAAAGTTTTTGAATCTTTGATTTATGTTTTTGAATTGTAAATCCTCAGATCTCTTAGAATCCTGATATTGTAGAAAGAATGCACGTCATTTTACGCCTCCTCCAAACTGTCTACTTCATTCCACTGAAATGAAGTGAAATCCTAAGAGACAAAGTAAGGCCAGAACTTTCTGGAAGTAACTATAAGAAGTTGAAGCTTACGTAACGTGTTTCCCTGTCATCAGGTCACTCTCTAGGCTGTTTATACTCTGGATCCCTTTCAGACCTCATGGAAGTTAATTTTAGTTTTATAGAAAGGACAGAGAGGCAGATTGCTGTCTTTGCAGAAATTGTCTCCATTAAGCTTATGAGAGTCTTACCTTTCTGGTTTCCTGGGCATTACCAGAGAGAAGGAAGCACTGTTTGTCCTGAGAAAATCCTTTCTTGCATCTGCTTGCCTGAGTTTCAGTGGATGTGTGTGGGACAGCCCCAGGGGCAGCGGCTGTGAGCTTCCGAGTCCCTCGGAGGGTCAGAGTCTGGTAGAAGAGACAGATTGCCACCACCAAGCCCACCAAGAAGGGTCGGGGGCAAAATCGCCGACGACAAGGGAACACTGGGCGACAGACCATGACCAGTTCAGCTTCACTTGGCCCCTGTCCGCGTTGCGGGAAAAGTCATAGCAGCTATTTTTTTGTCAGCATAAAAAATACTAATCTGTCTTCTTTTTCCACAACACCAATCAAGTTTGCTTCATCCCTGCTTAAGCATTTTCCAAAGGGTTGTGCCAAAGAATCATAGGTCCCGAAAGTCTGAGGCATTTAATAAGAGCTCTTCCATGGATGACAGTCAAAAGTGGATGACCTGAGTTTAAAAAAAGACATCAAATAATAATAGTTGTAACGAATAACCTGAGTGTACCCCAGGCTGCCAAACTGTTGCTTCCAGTAATGCCTTATTTTCACATCTTTAAACTCACAGTAAAGGAGTCCGACTCTGCCTCAGCTTTGCAGGAAGAGAGAAAACAACACCAAAGTAAATCTGGAGTCTGAAAACAGCATTGAAGAACGCAAAAGATTAAAACCCAAAGTGTCTGTCGCACAGCTGAACTCAGGCCAGGTTGCCTTAGCAGTTCCTCAGTTTTCCTCCGGTTTTAAAGCAGTCTTGCTTTCAGCCTTTTGTATACTTCCCTTCATTTAGTTTTAAATTCCCACTGTCCTGTAAGTATTCATGGCTTTTAACATAAAAAGGGCATACGCAATTTGAATGAACATGGTTACTGTCAGGGTTTTTGCTTGAATTTGTTTCATTCCGTCTCAAGTTCAAAGTTCTATGTACTTACTCAGTTTTCATCCTTTTAGCCAGAAAAAAAAAGTTTCCATGATTTCCTAATGGATTGCTGATCAAAACCACTCGGAAGGAAACACCCAGTCGTATGACTCCAATTCATCTCACACACACACAGACACACACACACACACACACACACACACAGACACACAAACACACGCGCGCGCGCCCGCTGCACGCCCGGCGGGAGCAGAGGACCGCGGCATCGCAGCCACCCGGGCCGGGCTGGCGGGGCGGAGCTAAGGCCGGGTTCCTCTGGCCGTGGGGGCTGCTGGAACAGCGCTGTCAGCTCTGGGTCCGAAACTGTGGGCTTCCCCACGTTGGAAACAGCAGCTAGCATTTCCCCAAATGAGGCTGCCCACCCAGAGCTGCAGAATTTAGAAACATATCTGATGTCTGATCCTCTATGCAACTTCTTTTTCCTAACACAGAATTGGAAAAACAAATATCCTAGCCAACTGGTGACAAAGGTCGAGAATGAGACTGAAGTGGACTCCATGAGTGAATTGGGATATTCTTCACTCCAGGGAATTGTGGTTACTCTTCTGAGGATAAGAGGGTCACAAGTAAGTACTGTCTGGACCTCAGACAGCAAGCACCAGAATAGCTCAGTCGTCTCTCTGTGCCTTAGTATCGAACTCAGACCACGGATGTTCTTATTACTCCTTTCCTGGACTAATTAGTTGGGTCTTTCAATGATCTGATGCTTTATGGCCTGACATACTGCTCCTAAAATGAGTTGATTATAGCAGGTGTTGGGGGTAACTTTTGCCCAGTAGAAAAAGGTACACAGTGGGCTTTGTCCAGAATCAGCTCAATCTAATTCTGTACAGACCTTCGGGTGGACGCTGCTAATAGTGTAATTCTGCAAATCCCCTTCCACTTTTGCTGAGGCTGTCAAGGGGAAAGGAGATCAGTCTGGTGCATGTCGCTCTCTTCCCCAGTCCTTGCTTTGCGAACTCTGGATACCCAGGGCTGTCTTGGCGCATAGCAGGCATTATTTAAAGGCTCTGGACCTGAAGAGGTTTTCAAACTTGTTTCTAAGCCAAACTCTAGTGGGCTGAGGCTCTCCGTGAGGCCACACCCCTAGAGTGAGCCCCACCCCAGAGGGACGCTGCTGTCAGCCCCTTGTATTTTGAGAGACGGAGCGCCCCCTAGGGGTGTCCGGCTATCACAGATTCAGAGAAATGGGCCTCTAGAGATCCTTGCTTGTGAGAAAACCTTTTAACATCTTATAGAAGAAATTAATTAACACATTACAGAAGAAATATTCACATGGAAGCTGGATTCATCCAAAGCCCTTGCATGTATCGCCTCCAGTGGCTTTAATATTATTTTACGTATAGGTTCAGAGTCCTTAATCTCATGACAAATGGGATAGAGAAAAATAGTGATTCTTCACTTTTAGAAGCCAAAAGAGTTTCAAGAGAAAATGGATGAACAATGGTGGTGTAGGACATATCGTTTTGGTGGATGCAATGTGATTTGAGAGATAATAAGAATTATGAGATTTCTAAATTGGAATCCAGGGTGTAACAGTACTGTCATTGAGTGATAAGGAATAGGCAGGCAGTTCTATTAAGCTCTGTTAAGGCAAGAAGTCTGAGTTTGGGGAATCTAAAGAGTCATTCTTATGCTTTATTAAATTGTTGAGAACAAGGTACAGAAAAAAGAGTGAATAAGATGCTAAAATAAAATTGTCTTTGGGTTGGGAGAAATGAATACAACAGTATTAAAAATTTTAAGAAGATGATATAGCTAGACTTCAAATAATGGGAATAGGGAAGAAGGTGGAAAATTAGTATCCCAGAAATGATTCTAGTGGATTGAAGAACCCAATTCCCCATTTTAACTAGTGAGTCCAAGGGAGTGAAAGAAGGCAGTAAGGAAATATTTGCAAGAGAGAGAAAAGATGTAGCATGAGAAGGTGTAAACAAGAGGTGGAAAGGAGATACAGCAGGAATTATCACCAAACAGACTAAGGCGATCCACAAGCATCTGATTTTAGAGTAAACCCAATCTGGATACGATTTCATGGCACTGCTTTTTATCAGCTGTTCTTAAACAAGTGGTTTGACCGAAGTCTCAGCTTTCCTCATTGGTGAAATAAGGATATTAATGTTTCCTTTAAAGTGTTGTCGGTACAACTAGCTGAGATAATATATAGAAAGCAACTAAGCATTCTGTGAGTATTTGCTGGATAAATGAATGCTGAATGCATGTCTGCTAAGGTTTGAATCCTGAGGCTGTGCTCCGTCCTCACTGAGCTTATGGGTGATGTGGTGTCAGACATATAAAAAGATAATTATCAAATAATGAGCCCCGTGGAACATCTAAACACCAAAAGCAAACATGAGCTCTTAGTTCTCTTCCCTTCCCTCTTTGAGATAGAAGTGCACCCACCAGCAGATGCTCGTTTGGGAGGATGAGGGCAAGGGTGGCATGAAAGCAGCATGTGGAGACTCTACCTGGGACGTATTTATGCCTGAGCAGTAGGTTACACACATTCGAATAGAATGATAGAGCCTGAAGGAGTCAGAGTGAATGAGGCCAGTCGTGATATCGCACACCTATAATCCCAGCACTTTGGGAGGCCAAGACGGGAGAATCACTTGAGCCCAGGAGTTTGAGACCAGGCTGGGTAACATGGCGAAACTCCACCTCTGCAAAAAACTACAAAAATTAGCCGAGCATGTTGGTGTGTGCCTGTCGTCCTAGCTACTCAGGACGCTGAGGTGGGAGGATCACCTGAGCCCAGGGAGGTCAAAGCTACAGTGTGCCATGATTGTGCCACTGCACTCCAGCCTGAACAACAGACTGAGACCCTGTCTCAAAAACAACACAACAAAACAAAAAACAGGGAATAATAAAGACAGAGAACAAATTAGTTTAGGGATGAGGTGAGAGGGTAAATATTCACTAGAACCATGAGGCTGTAGATTCTGACAGTGTTTCAGACTAAATGCTTTTGTGCATATAATTTCATAAAGTCTACTTTCCACTAAATAATTTCAGTATTCAAGGGCCTGTATTTAAGCAGATTAATCTGAGACAATCGATTAACAGACCTTTCAGGATCCTATCATTTCGAGTTTGGACAAAACAGAAACATCTTTCTCCCCAAACCTCTCCAACACAAAATATATGCTCCCTTCCCACACATTTCATTTGGTCTTTGGTATGGAGTGGGGGTAAGAGGAAAGTATGCACTCAAATAATTGTTCGAAGAAGGTATTTTTTTAATTTTATTTTTTTAAACTAGGGAATAAAAGTATTCTTAACATAAAATTCCAGTGTTGGATTTGGAACTTTGGGAAAGTAATATATTTCTCTACCCCTCTGTGTCCCATCTTTCTCATAAAACAGGGGTTTCAGGGAACAACTGATGACCTCAAAGGTCACCCTAGGCTACGAAAATGTATGCTTTTAGGGATACATTTTGACAGGGATTTCCTCTCTGTCTTCAGATTCTGGGCTCTGTTGCTTTTCTGCAGGGAACAGCCTTTCCCTTTCAAGATATTATCTGACTATGATAAGGTAAAATCCAGCTGCAGTTACAAGCAGCTAAGTCATGAATTAAGTGCTGGAAGTCTTATCAGCAATGCCTGGTCTCTAACCTTCCAGCACTTCTTCCCTAGAAAGTTTGACAGCCCTCTTCTCAGCTCCTATCACCTCTTATCTAATGCTGACTCTAGAACTTGTCCCATAAGCTATGAACTTAAGATGATGTTTTTAAACCTTGAATGATACATTGAATCTCTACTATGCAGAAACATCACCCTAGGTGCTGGGTAAAACAGAAGACATATGGCAAATACTAGGAACAACTGAAATATAAGAAACACACTGATGAATGGGTGACAGCACGATAACTGCTGCAACAAATAACTGTAAAATTTCATTAGCTTGATACAATAAGAGCTCATTTCTCACTCACATCATTTTTAAGTGTTTGTCAGTTTTCTCTAAGACATTTGGTACCTAAGGTCCTTCCACCTGGTGACTTTCCATAATCTAGAATCTTGGATACTCACTGGGATCCTCTGCCTCCCATCAGCAGAAAATGGATGAGAAAGGGCATGGTGAATTTTGTGGGAGGTCTTTTATGGGTCAAGCTTCAAATTGGCATATATCTCTTGTGCCATATTCTATTGTCCAGAGCCTATTCACATGGACCCACCTAATGGAAATGGAGTTGTGAAATGAAGTCTAGCTACATGCCTAGGAGGAAAAGGAAATAAGGCTGATAAACATATAGCAGTCCCAGCCACAACTAAGATGGATATATTCCAAGAACCATGGAGAATCAAAATAAGGAGTTCACATCATTTGAGAGGTGTAAGAAAAAAGTAGCCACTTCTCGACTGGGCCTTAACAAGTTGCAAAGATTTCAACTCCTGCAAGAGGGAAAATAAAGGTCTTATGTCTTAGTAAGAGACCACTGAGACATAGCCGAAAAAAAGAGTGTTAGCTACAGATCAAGGAGGGCTATCATTTCCAAGTTTAACAGTTTATTTAGCCTTCATCTGCAGACAGTAGGAATCCAAAAAATTTCTTTCCCAGATTTATTAGTGAAGATATGGTAGTTTTCAGGGTAGGGTGACCATTGTCTCCAAGTATCTGAGAATATTGTTATGTTACCATTACCTTCTATTGTAAACCCAGAGAGCAAAATCTCCTTTGTTTTATGGGTAGGAAAAGAACAGCATGAGTTAAATGCATGTGCTTATTCTCTTTAGTGCAAAACACATGTAAGATTTAATTTTAAAATCTATGTGAAATGTCAGATTCCTGCTTTAGAGTCCTTCACTGTCCCTTAGGAGATACATGCTGTATTCAATTAAGGCATATGCAAATGCGTCTCACGATGTGTTATTCCACAGGGCTATGCATACATACAGTGTAACTTTCGTACAGACTATGGACTTCAGTTTAAGACACCTGAATCTTTTATGAAGCTTTCTGTGCATTTTTGAAAAATGAAGATTTCCCTCTTCCATTTCAGTGGTCCTAAAACCACCCTAGGCTGTGAAGGGTGATAGCAGGATATGGCAAAGGTCCAGGAATTGTGCCAAAGGGTGATAGGAAGAACGTGCAGGACTCCCCTCGTGCACAGCATTTGTCCAGTTTACACATGAAAGTAAAATGCCACAGTGAAAATTCTTCATTTTGCTACTATTCCTTTCTTAGTTTTTGTTTGTCAATCTCTTTGTAAGTTTCCAGATGAACAAAGAGTCCAGATAGACCAAATCCTCCACACTAAATGCTTTTGATGTTAGATTGTACGATTGTACATCAGACCTGTGTTTCTGAGCATATAAATCACCTAGAGTTCCCCTATGCTAACACTCGGTGCTGCCTGTTTTAAATGGGGCATACACACTTTCAGTTCTCCACAGTTTTCAACTGGTCACTTTATTTTTCACAACTTACTCTTTTTAATAGAAATTTTGAATTTCCTTGCGCCAGTACCAGAATGATTTTCATTACATTTGTGCTGTATTTTAGTTACTAGTGTACTTATAATCCTTTGCCATATAAACTGCTTATGATGGAAGATTTTATTCACCTCCATTCCCTGGGAGCATCCAGCACCCTTGGCAAGTGATTGTTTAAAAAATGTATATTTATAGAATTCTGCACATCATAAATTCAAATATTTTCCATTACTATTTCAATTTTTCCACAAGGTTTCACATTATGGTAACATTTAACTAAGTAGAGGCAATTTTGTCCCCCCAAACAGGAGACATTTGGGGGGTAATTCTAGAGATGTTTTTGGTTGTCACAACTGGCAGGGGGTGGTAAGGCAGAGGCAGAGTTGCTACTGACTCCTAGTGTACAGAGGCCAGGAGTGCTGCTAAATGTACCTTCCAATGTACAGTACAGCCCCCACAACAAAGAATCATTTGGCACAAAATGTTGAAAGTGCTGAAGTTGGGCAGCAAAAGAAATAATCAACAAACAGACAACCTGAAAGTGGGAGAAAATATTTGCAAACTATGATCCAACAAAGAGCTAAGATCCAGAATCTACAAGGAACTCAAACAACTCAACAAGAAAACACAAATAACCCCATTAAAAAGTGGGGAAAGAGCACGAACACTTTTCAAAAGAAGACATACAAGTGGCCAAAAAAAAAAAAAACATGAAAAAATCAACATCACTAACCAGAGAAATGCAAATTAAAACCACAGTGAGATACCATCTTACACCAGTCAGAATGGCAAAAAGTCAAAAAACAAAAGATGGCCGAACATGGTGATTCATGCCTGTAATCCCAGCACTTTGGGAGGCCGAGGCCGTTGAGCCCAGGAGTTTCAGATCAGCCTGGCCAACATGGCAAAACTGCATCTCTACTAAAAATACAGAAATTAGCTGGGAATGGTGGTGCATGCCTGTAATACCAGCTACTCAGGTGGCTGAGGCACAAGAATTGCTTAAACCCAGGAGGCGAAGGTTGTAGTGAGCTGAGATCCACTACAGCCTGAGCATCAGAGGGAGACTGTCTAAAACAAAACAACAACAAAACAAAAAATAGAAAAACAAAAGATGTTGGCGAAGATGCAGAGAGAACAGGGAAAACTATACACTGCTCCTATAATTTAAATGTAATAATAAAAACTATACACTGTAAAAAATTAATACAACCTCCATGAAAAACCCTATGGATATTTCTCAAAGAACTAAAAACAGAACTACCATTGGATCCAGCAATCCCATACTGGGTATCTTCCCAAAGGAAAAGTCATCATTATATCAATCTAACAGTCATACCACCCTGAACACACCTGATCTCATCTGATCTCAGAAAGTTAAGCAGGGTCAGGCCATCAGGCCTGACTGATTGGACAGGAGACACAATTAGTCAAAAAGATACCTGTACTCATATGTTTATTGCAGCACTAGTCACAATAGCAAAGATATGGAATCAATCTAAATGTCCATCAACTGTGGATCGGATTTAAAAAATGTAATACACACACAGACACACACACACACACACACACACACACATACACACACCATAGAAGTACTATTCAGCCACAAAAAAAGAATGAAATAAATGTCTTTTGTACCAACATGAATGGAACTGGAGGGCATTTTCCTAAGTGAAATAAGACATCAAATACCACACGTTCTCCACTTATAAGTGGGAGCTAAACAATGGCTACATCACGGACAGACAGAGTGGAATAACAGATATTGGAGAGCCCAAAAGGAGGGTGGCGTGGAGGGGGGCTGAGGGTTGAAAAATTACCGATTGGGTACAATGTTCACTATTTGTGCAACAGATACGCTAAAAGCCCAGACTTCACCACTATGCAATAGAGTCATGTAACAAAACTGCATGTGTACCACCAAAACCTATAAAAATAAGAATTTATTTAAAGTGCTAAGGTGAAGAAACTCAACTGAACAAATAGTTGTTGCACATTTTTTTACATATGGCTGCCTGAAATTTGTCTGTTACTTAAGTTACAATAGTAACTTATGGCAATGACATGATTAACTTCCTTAGAATTTTAGCCATTTCCCGAATGTGTAATTATACTGCTTCCCCAAACAAATGCAACTTTGGGCATATAATTTCCTTTAAGCCTCTCAAATTTGTCTTTGAAGTTTGCATCCTCTAAAAGATTATATATA